>NW_010168853.1:98404-104373 GCF_000695765.1 Mesitornis unicolor
TGCCAGTGTCCCTGACCTGCTCGGTATCTGCAGCAAGCCCATGTCCCTGTCCGTGCCTCCATTTTCCCTCTGAGCAAGCACCTACCCAGACACACACGCTGCTGTGACGTGGTCCCAGCACTGAGTGGGGAGAGCTCAGCCAGATGTTTCCTACCACTGAGGAGAGTGGAGGAGGAATCAATATCCCACCAGAGTACGACTGCAGTCCAAGCCAACACTTCCTGAGCACATGCCTCTTCTTCCAGCTCCGCAGCCCATGAGAATGCTCAAGATACAAATCTCAAATATTTGGAATATTAACATCTATCAGTTTCACACATTCTTTAAAGTAGCATATTTCTTGTATGACTGATCCTGCCACATGGTAACATTAGCCTGTACCATTACCATCTGGCTTAGCTTTAATTTTATCAAAAGCATTTTGACAGGAGGTAGCATCTTTCCTTTTCCACCCCTCCTTCGCCTCCCGCCAAAACCCGTATGATTTCTCCTCAAATGAACCCAATTTTCAGTCCTCCCTGAGAAGGTTGTCTGTATATTCTGTGTAGGAAATAGCTCTTTGATTTCAAATGCATTTGGGAAGCAGAGCTAAAATCCAGGAACAAGGGAACTCCCAGACTTCTTTCCCAGTTCATTAGCACAAAGCCAGGAGCAAGGCAATGGATCCTGGGTGTGACACATTTCCTCCACTCTCTACTCAATTGCATGCTCCATGAAATAAATTGTTCTTTAATCAGCCCTGATTTACCTTGTTACCAATGTTGGTATATGCACCTTCTTTCTTGCACAACAAAAAAGAAGAAAAAAGGAAATCCAAATCTCTTGCCCCGTTTTTTTATCACTTTTCCAGGACCACAAATATTTTTTTCATGCCCCCTTTTATGTTGCTTTTCTAAAGTAAACCACATCCTACATCCCCATGAAACTTCAGTGTCCTTTCAGGTGGAGATACGAGATCCGGGGTAAGCCCTCCAGATACTATTACAATATTGCTAACAGTAGCAAATGCAGAAATGGTGATAACAGAACCCATTGCGTGTCCTGTCCTGTGGTGGCTCGGTGACCCAGCAGCCCATAACACAGCTCCTGCTCCTCAGGGCAGTTCACAGGTGGGCTCGGAGCCTTCCTCCACGCTTGCTCCCTGCTGCCACTAATCCATTTCATTATTTAGCACCCCGATTGGCAACACTCCCGCCCCCACCCAGGCAGGGAATCAGTTCAAATGCAGACGAAAGAGGAGGAGAACTTGTCCCCAAGCAGCAGGTCGCAATGAGATGAGGGTCACACAGCTCCTATCACAGCTGATAGCAAGAGCTGGAGCTTCGTGTGCTTCAGCAGCACCCTTCAGCTTTGCAAAGAAAACTTAAATCCAGTGCTGGAACAATAACAGCAGGATGTGAGTGACCGCTTAGCTGCAGATTAGCAAGAAAGCGATGCTTTTTGAATGTCATCAGAATAATAATAATAAAAACATCACTTAAAATGGGATGTTTATTTTGTCTGTACATAGTGTTTCAGTGTGCAATCAGGGAGGTCACCACAGGAGGGAAGCAGTGTTTCACTTTTGTTTCTTGAGTAGTCAACGCTATGTTCTTTTTTTTAATATATATGTTAACCATTAGAAAAAACCTTTCTGATATGACAAAGCAATAAGTATCAGTTGGTAAGATTCCGAGAATTTAAGCTGACAGGAGCTGGTTGGGACCCTGGGTTAAAAAACCCTGCTTTCAGAACAGCTTGCAGAATTCAGAATTTATTATTAAAGGAAGAAGCAGCCATAAAGCTGTCATGAAACAGAAAATGGAAGTGGACAGCTCACTTGCCAGCGGCCTTCATGTGTGCCAGTCACAACGGTACCTGCTGGCCAACAGCTAATAGCTAAATACTTTAAGCGATATGGTCCCTCTGCCATGTTAAAAAATTGGTTTGTAATTGCTTTATTTCCAGTGCAAACATGAAACAGAACTTGTAGTGGAACTGCCGATACACCTATAGCTTGAAGTTAGAGCAACTCTTTTCCTGCGGAAATTAAGTATTTAGCAAACATAACTTCACAAAGTTCTGGTTTTAAAGGTATGAATGAAGGGAGAAATACCTGATTAAACTCTGGGATGATTCATTTATCGATTTTCAAGGTTTTCAAGCTAAAAAGCAAAATATTCCCATGGTCCCTGTAACATCAGTGCTGAAATGCTCAACAGAAAATGAACCTTTCTTCACCAGACAGTCTGGTGGCAGAGGGTGGTGCCACTGGTGCGTTCTGAGCAAAGCAAAACTGCCAGCAAGGAATATCTGGGAGAAAATTGTAGGTTTCTGCAGTAGAATTCGCCACCTCTGGAGATTCCTACAATCATCTCCAATGCCGCACATTAAATAGTGATTTTTAGCCTTTCTCAGTGACCCCTTTTCTACAGCTATTGAGGATAGAAACCACAGAGCTCTGCAGAAACATCTAAAAGAAAGCTGAAACATCACCGTTCCTTCTGTTATTAACAGAGAAGACATGAAAAGCCTGCAAAATCAGTCCATAGGAGTAGGACCTGGGCTTGGCAGAGGTCAGGAGGGAAATGTAACCCGCTCTTCACAGCAATACGCTCTACAATCGATGGAAGTTCCCTCAGAAGCTCAAACCGCACATCCCAATCCCAGCAGAGGTCTGTGCCCAGGTGTTGGGAGTAGAGGGATGCTCCTGGAGATGTGATGATCACAGGGCACAGGGGAGGCACAGGCAGGACCAGGCAGGCACTCACTCTGTTTATACTCGGCCAGCTCTGCACATCCTGATGTCTCTGATGGGGTTCCTCAACCACAGGGACTCCTCTGTGTAGATTTTTTTCCCTTGGTCATCCCAGGAAAACAAGCTCTGCCTGGTTTAACATCATTTTGACACAGCTTTGTGGTCTCTAGTCGGTTGAGATTGATACCAGTCGCTTTGTAAGGGACAGATTATAATAGCTTGGAGTCAGCCTGAAAATCACTGGTGGGAGTTCTGGAACAAGAGCTGGCGTTCCTCAAAACCGCATCTGAATGTAAGCACTGTGCATCACATGGGGGCAGGGAAACCTCCAGCATGTCGCCTGTGAAAATGAGGATACAGCCTCATTAGCTTTCAGGAAGAGGACCATGTGGAAGTAAATCTGAAAATAGCAACTTGCTAAATTTCTTCAGACTTTCTGAGGAGGAAGACGGGCTCAGCATCACACAGTGGCTGGACTCCATGGTTCTTTCCTGCTTCTGCTTCCTGTGGGACCTTTGGCAAATAACCTCACCTCTCGTGTCTCCCTTTCCATCTGTCAAATCTTGGAAGAGATCTGGGTAGACTTTCACTTACAGTGATGTAGCTTTGATACTACAGTCCTGGGTAGCTCTGATAAAAATCAAAATGTTGATGCCTGAGACAGAAGTTTCAGCACTGGTGCAATTTGTCAGCATCTCATACTTGTTCCCACACAAAGATGAATCATCAGAGAACAGTGATTTATCATACTGTATCATTGTGTGATGGCAAAAACTACCACCATTAACTGTGAGCAAACAGTGAGAACCCAGTTGCAGGGAAAAAACCATGAAGTATACAAAGTATTTTAATATATAGGAATATATGGGGAATAATCCTGACAATGCAAATGTAGATCCACTTAGGGCTTTTCTACATGCTCCATTTCTTGGGCCATGAACCCTGTCTCTCTGGCCCTCCTGGTACAACACGCAGTCCAGTAGCATCTTGTGTCGAAAGAAAATCCTCGAGCTGTTAGCACTGCGGGGTTTATGACCCACAAAGAATCATTTCCAGCCATATAGGGTAGTTGTACCTATATGGAATAGTCAGCTCATTACGCCATTTAATTTGTGAAATGACACTTCTGATCTTCAAAGTGTTTTACATCCCACACATTGTAGGCAGTTAACAAGTAATAAAGAGTAAGAATTAATTAATCCTAGCCATACCCCCAAGAGATATGTAGACAAACATTAATCTACCGGTAGAAATGGAGCAGCTGAGGTTATGCGACTTGTCCAAGGCCGTAGTGGGTATCTAGGGCAGAGCCAAGAGTAGAGTGCAGAAACTCTGGTTGCAAAACTTATTTTGAGAAGGAATATAATTTTCAAAATAGATAACACGTTTAGAAAAAGTCTTGGTTTGTCTTTTCTACTTTATTAGTGCATTGCAAGTACATCCTGATACATGGGGTCAGGCAGTAAATATTGACTTTGGCCCATCCTGGCTGTTTATATACACACAAATGCATATATATGCGCTATATACAGTGTGCGTGTGAGAACGGGGTATTTAATAATAATTAAATAATTGGTATTTAATACCAAATATGCAGAATAACAAGCATCAATGAGTTATTGCAAAGCTCTGCAAGCAGACTGCTGTCTCAGTGTGGAAATACTTTCCCACGCCAGCTCACAGTCCTGCAGCCACCCAGTTACAGAGCAGAGTCACGTTGCATTTAACTCCCCTCAGCCTCACTGATTTTTAGGCATTTTTGGGATCTCATCAGGCAGGATGATATCCAGAGGTGGAAGCTGTCTCAGTGCGCATCCCCAGTGCCTCACCGCAATCCATACTTTCTCCCTGCAGAATTACCGTGATCTGATGATGAAACACCCACATCAACACCTACTCTCATGAAAATTTGCAAACAACCTTAATTTTCTTCTGTATTTCTATAATTTTGAACAAATTATATTCAATTAAAAAAAATATATACCCGGCATATCTTTGATTATACCTGTGTGTGTTCAGGCAAACCCCTGTGGCCCTCAAAAACAACCTGAAAACTGGAACAACTGAGCTCTGTTTCCTTTATCTGATTTAAACTTCCGTGCAGACAAGGAATTTTTGCTTTCCTGGTAACTAGCGTGCATGTGTTCAGACTCTAAGACTCAGTTCTTAGGTTTTCTTACCTGTCCTGACCTTCCTATCTGGATCCATAAAGCAGACCGGCTCTACATCTTTTTGCTCTCGGATGATTAAGTGCTCAGCATTTGGCACTGTTTATATCTCATACGCTTGAGAGTTTAATTATTGACACAAGTGGCTTCCCAAAGGCTGGTTGGTCTTTTCATATGTAGATTATGTAGGAAAATTAACAGTAGAAAAGTGGATTTGTCCATCCGTTCCTTTTCCTGTGGTGACTGTGAGCTCTACAAACAGCTATACTATTTTAATTCTAAAAATAATTTGCAATGTCATCTTTAAGGAGGTAAAATATGCTCAGTTTGAGTTTTGTTTTCTGCTGTTTTGTGTACCAGAACATTAAGCTGTCATGTATAGCAGAGTGTGGAGAACCCAGAGCACAGTCTCTTACCATGCTTTATTTCTTGCACTGTCTGGTTCCATTTTTCAATGTTCTGACTTACTGCTGGTGGTTTCCAAGCCACAGTGCATCTGATAGCCTAGGACCCCTAACTCTCCAACTCCATGGCGAGCTTGCTGCTGAAATAATACAACCTCTCTAGGCATTAAGCAGACAACAGTCAAACTTTTCAGGATTTAAGTCTGGTGCTGACTGACCATTTAGGTACCTATTTTGCTTAGTTTTAATTTAAATGTCTGTTAGCACAGAGGTGGTTGGATGATTAGTGGGATGCAGATTTATTTCTGAGTGCACGTGCTTTCTTTTCATAAATAACATAGGTAAGCCCGGGAAAGCCCCAGACTGCACAGTAAGAAGAAATAAATACATCATCTCCACACCTAAAGACCCAGTGACACAGCCGGCAGAGCCAGGTGGGCACTTCTCGCCCAACCCCTGCACCCTTCGAGCCTGACAGCCTCCCGGGGCCGCACCGCAGCACTGCCCGCAGCCGGGGCGGTTATTAGCCCCGCATGCCCCAGGCAAAGCCCGCGGCCCTCGAACTCCTTGCCCGTCCGCGCTGTGTCCGGACCCAGGCCCAAGGCCTGGTCCGACCCCTGTGGCGGGGCTGCCAGCCAACTTCCATCGGGGCTTCGCCCT
>NW_010168854.1:0-5259 GCF_000695765.1 Mesitornis unicolor
GGGGGGATTCGCAGACCGCCCCCGGCCCCGCTCCCGTGTCCGCCTCCTCCACATCGCGGGTTTCTGCGGAAGCCGGGAGGTCCTGACCCTTTCTCCCCTGGGCCCGTGGGCGTGTTAGCTGCTTCTGGTCTGTGGAGGCGAGGTGAGGTCCTGGGCGGTGGTGTGACGGTGCTTCACGCTGTTCCCTTGCACAGGAGACAGTTGCTGCAATCCAGTAAGCATGGGCTACGTTAAGAAAATAGTGGAGAATAAAATACCAGGGATTTATGTTCTGTCTCTCAAGATTGGAAGCAACCTGATACAGGTAACTGCCATTGCTCGCATTTCTGCTTGGCAGGGTGGTGGCCAGTGTGTGGATCTGAAGGTGTGGTAGTTACTGCAGCCTCTGTTATTAATGTGCTTCCACAAGGATTGATGGGAACATATATGTGTGTGTGTGTATAAATATATATATATGTGTGTATATATACTGAAGGGACTTAAATTGTGAAAAAATTTGGAGAAGCATCACTGTTCCTTATGAGACACTTCTGCCAGGCAGAGTGGGAACAAAGACGTGGTGAGGGGAGGTCTCACATCTGGAATTTCACTTCTGACGTACTGCGAAAGTTCAGGTTCTCTTCCAGAAGCAGAACCGTCAGCGATTAAAATAACGTAAGCCATTGTCAAGGGACAAGTTGCACTTTCTAATCTGACTAATCCACCAGGATATGGAGAACAGCTTCTTTATGAACGTGAACGATCAAGTGAGAGAGGTGTGCAGCCAACTCGCCAACGACCCTCAGCTGAAGGGAGGCTACAACGCAATGGGCTTCTCCCAGGGAGGCCAGTTCCTGTAAGTTTACACCTCTGCTCCGTTTCCAGTGGGTTTTAGGTTCTGATTTAAAACTCTTTTGAAGTACTAAGCAGATGTAATCTGACAAACCCCTTTGTTGAGGTAGAAGCACTTCAAAGGCAAGAATGTGTTTGCCTGTAGTCCTCCTCCACCAGCAAGGGCTAATTTTCCTTGCAAATGTTACCCAAGTGCCTGAGCCCAGGAAGTCACAAGCCAAGAGCTGCAGTGGAGCTGCACTGGTGACCTGGACACGGGGATTTCCAGCTCAGCTCCTTCATCTTTCTCCACAGGAGGGCAGTGGCCCAGAGGTGTCCTTCTCCTCCCATGTTCAATTTGATCTCCATTGGGGGACAGCACCAAGGTAGTGTCCTCTTATGCTCTGTCACCTCCTGACCACCTCAAAGGGAGGGGGGCTCTTGTTGGCAGGAGGAATGGGGTTTTTTTTGACCTCTTCCTAAAAACTCACTGTTTTCTTGTGGATTAAGTTGTCCCTTTGTTCTTGGCTGAATCTGGTGATCTGCTTTGGCCCAGTTGTTGGCTGACTAAGTTCCCTTCTGTCTTGGCCTTGCTGAACTGGCAGTGAGAAGGGACCTTTGTAAGTAGATGACTTATATCTGGGTGGAATTCTTGGATACTTTGGAAGCACTCAGGATTAGTTGTTCTGCCTAACTACAGAGAAAGCCTTAGTGAGACTAAACCTTCTGGGTCACGAGGATATTTTACAGTCTGCATCTGGAAAGCTAAAGCCCCGAGGAACGGGAGGTGTTTTTTTGCAGTAGATTAAAGAGGCAGCATTAAATGGAATTTAAGAGGTGTGCAGTTAAGAGTGGCTGCCAATGACTTCCAAATACTCTCCCCTGAGAAGCTCCATGGCTTGAGTCCATTTCTTCATAGTGCAGTGGGAAGTCTTGTAGGGAACCACCCTGAGAGCTCCTGGGAACACACCAGGCGAGCTGGGCAGTGCCCTGCTGCTCTGCACGGCCCCGTTCTCCAGAGCAGTGCCCTCAGCTCCAGAACACCCTCCATTATCCCTGTGTGTGATAGTGCCCAGGGGCAGGCGGGCTGTGTAATGAGATTGCAGGATTAAAGGCCGCCTGATTCCCTGGATAATTCTTGCCACTGTAAGAGGTGGTTCTTTACCAGCTGGAGGGATTAAGGGATTTGAGTTGGGCTCACCGAGTTGTTACACATGTCTCCATACCCCAGGCGTGTACGGCTTTCCACGCTGTCCTGGTGAGAGCTCCCATATCTGTGACTGGATCCGAAAGACGCTGGATCTGGGTGCCTACACGGAAGCTGTTCAGGAGCAGTGAGTATATTCCTCAGGCTGCAACAGCAGGGCCTGGGCCCACGTGAGAAGCTCTGGCTTTCTGATCCGATCTTTGGTTTCTTTCTTCTCCAGCTTGGTACAAGCAGAGTATTGGCACAACCCCCTGAAGGAGGAGGACTACAAGAAAAACAGCATCTTTTTGGCTGACATAAATCAGGAGAGGGTAAGGACCTGGCTGATGGTTAAATGCAAGCTGGAGAGCAGAAGCCTGAGCAGTGAGATCCCTCACGCTAGCTCTCCATGGCGGTAGTTTTGCTGGGGTTCAAAGGGGAGCGTGTTTTGCCCTGCATCCCAGGAGCACATGAAGTGCTTTTGCTGGTAGATTTGTGAGTGAGACTTGTCTGTGGCAGAGCAGTTCCTGTGTCCCTGATACACCACACGCTCAGTCCACCCATCCCTTGCATGTGGGCAAATCCCCTCTCCCTCCTCCAGGAAGGCAGGGAAGGCCCAGCCCCTCTTTACAGCCTGGAGATGAGGCCGAATGCCATGAGCACAGCCAGGGGAGGCTGTTGACAGCAATGCCTGTTCACCCTCCTAGGCTGCTGCAGTCCAGGGTTTCCTTTGGAGGCACAGGGCACGTTGGAGCAGGCGGTTTCCCCAACCTGTCCCAGTGGGCTTCCAGTGACTTGGCTCTGTTCTCTGTTGCTTTCATCCAGGGCATCAATGAGACGTACAAGAAAAACCTGATGGCTCTGAAAAAGTTTGTGATGGTGAAATTCCTCAACGATACCATGGTCGATCCTCCGATCACTGAGGTGAGGCAGCCAGGGCAGGTGCTGCTTTTGGTTCTTGCTTGTTCCTTGTTTGTCCTTTGGTGGCGAGGAGCAGGCTGAGCACAGGCATCAACCTAATCCTGCAGTCCCCAGCAGAAGCTGGTGAAAGCCTCCTTATCTCCTTGGAGCCCTTCAGCAACCGCTTCCTTGTTCTTATTCCGACAGTGGTTTGGGTTTTACAGAAGTGGCCAAGCCAAGGAGACTGTCCCGCTGAAGGAGACCTCGCTGTACACAGAGGTGTGTTCTGGGGGCTCAGGGGTTTCTGCTGTTTCCACTCTATAGTGTCCCTGGGGCCTTGGGGAGCTCTAAACCCCACAGCTCTGCTCTGTTCACCATCTCTGCTGTTCCTGGGGCATGATCTCCTCTTGCCAGGAGCTGTTTGGGAAGGCATTTCCTTCCAGGCCAGTTCTGGCAGTGGGAATTACGGTGGTGGTCCAACCCTTTAGCCTGTGTTTAATGGACTCTGCTCCTTCTTCAAGCCTTGCTGTTAAGAATCATCCAGAATGCCTTTTTCCCCTCTATGAGAAGCTTTGAAGAGCAGAGGTGGAGCCCCCTCTGCCCCAGCTGCTGCAAGCACGGTCTCTGACCATGGGTGCTTTTCTCGTGCCGGGTTCCCCAGCCATCGCCAGCGTTTGGCCGTGGTGGGGCTGCAGGAAGCTATGGTCACACTTCTCTCTGCAGGATCGCCTGGGGCTGCAGGAGATGGACAAAGCAGGAAAGCTGGTGTTCCTGGGGGTGGAAGGGGACCACCTGCACTTCTCAGAAGAGTGGTTTTACACCACTATCCTCCCCTTCCTCCAGTGAAGCCAAGGGGAGGCACTCTGAGAGCACTGGGGAGGGTCTATCACTGTAGTTAATGCAGCTGCTACCGTGCAACAGCACTTTGTGTACAAACCTGCGGGGACCTGGGGAAGGGGAAGAGGGGGTTGAGCTCAGCAGTTCCACAGTGTGCAGGGGTGGCACCCGTTACACTGCAGAAAGAGCCTAGGAATTGTCTGGGTGTAATTTCACTCCAATCTGGGTGGACTGAGCCTTGCACTAACGCTGAAGCACTCCATCCTGCACAGACCCTGGTAAGGCTACTGCAGTTCTGAGCTGGGCTGCACCGCTCACTCGGTGACAGCAAAGTAATCAGCTGCAAGAGAGGTTGGTTCTCCCCATCGCCTGTTCCTCGCAGGGTGCAATGGCAGTATTAACCCACATCCCTAGTGGAAGAGTCAGGGATCAACAAGTAGACTTACCTGGCTGTATGCAGGGGAATGATATTACAGCCAGAGGGGGAAAAGGGCCCAGTTTAGGGGTTTCTGGGGGAAAAGGAGGGGTTTGAATTAAGGGGGTATTAACAGCTTGAACAGTTTTCAGCTAATGGCTTGGGTGATGCACTTTTGTACAACAACTGAAATCAATAAAGAACTTTACATCTAACCAACTAAAAAGATATAAATATATTTGACAACTACTGACTGATTCGAAAGGAGTTGAGGAAAGTGTGTACTTGCCCACGGGGAAAGTATTCAAAGCAGTTCAGGCAGCAAGGGGCATCTTGTCCTGCCTGAGGTCCTGTGTGCCCCCAAGGAGTAAACGAGCCATCGTAATGAGCAAGTTGGCATTAACTTTATTCTATCTTCTGTATAATCTTAAGTACATAAGAAAGGTTTTTCTCACAAGCCTCAGGAGAAGACGAGTACAAGTCACAGGACAGTCTCAAAATAAAAAAATTGCATATTTTTTTTTGTAAGTTTTGTCCTAGATTAAAAGAACATTGACACTTTACAGAGGAAATGCATTTAAGATATGCTTATGCCACTCGAGGCATTGGAAAACTGAAGGTCAAAGCACGTGCAGCTCCCTTTATGGGTCGGTACAGTACTGTGTCTTAGATCCACCACTCTGCTCCAGGGCCCTGGAACAGAGGCTGCAAACTTCCACCAAAGTAAAGAGCCAAGCAACGGGGAAAAGGGGAGGGCGAGAGGATTCACTTATGGGGCTGACTGCAGAGGAGGAAGAGAGCGGTGAACCGACTTGATCCAACTCGGGTATTTACACCACTGCACTACTGACCCTGGAATGACAGAGATGGCTTCAGGAGAACCGTCCTGGAAGACTGAACCTGAGTTCAGCTGCTCCGAGAAGGAAGCCCTGGGGCAAAGATTCCCTTGTGAAGGTGAGGGCTTACGGAATAAGAGGTGCTCAGCTCCAAGCTACCAGCCAGACTGCAGGGGCGACAACCGCAGTTACTCCACTGCAGCCTTCCTGTGGCACTGGTTCATATAAAGCCTCCTGTCATGGCACAATCAGAAATACACTGAGCTAGCAGGAAT
>NW_010168854.1:5290-16932 GCF_000695765.1 Mesitornis unicolor
GGTGGAATGCTACAGCCCAGGTCCTCAGCCTTTGGTCCAACAAAACCGTTCTCATGTCCTGTAGTGCCACCAACCAGTGCACACAGCTGGAACTGGCAGCTTCCAGGACCTTGAGACATCTGCCATAGCAACTGGGTACTCTGGACCCCGACAGACACCGTTATTTGATAAAAAGGGGACAACATTCCTCTCTCACGTGAACAGTTTGCTTAAAGGCAATACAAAAAACCCCAAAACAACACTCTGAAAGCCAACTGCCAGTACTGGCTGTGAAGTTCACCGAAAAATCAATCGGACTTGATCAATTGGTGCAAAGGACAAAGGGAGAGAAAAAAAAAATACACCTTCCTGCTAATAGATGTGGACAATAACTGACCCACCACCTCCACCAAACCCCAGCCAGAGGTATCGCAGTGACGGCAGGTAGCTGTGTCTCTCGGGTAGAAGAGAAGCAGTTTGAGAGCAGAAAGGTACAAGAAATCTAAGAGAATCATCTGAAAGCAGATTTGTCCCACAGCAGGGCCAGGGGAGGGCAGGAGCCTTGGAGCTTTTCTGCTTAGCCAGCAATTTCCGTCACAGTGGTAACCAACTTCTGACCGTTCCACACTGTCTTGAACTGTTCTGGGACAGGGAATTCAGTCTGGAGGGAGAAACAGAAATCTGTTGTCAAATAACAGTTCATGACTGAGACTGGTACTTCTTAGATACGTGCCATGTATCTACATATCCACATCTTGTACCACACACTTTGTTCTGTCCCCAGGAGATCCTGAGGAGGAGAAAACTCTCACAAAGCAGCAAGTATCTCACTGTAAAGTCAACCAACCTGATTTGTTGTGTTTAGCACCCGATCATCATTCACAACCACCAACTCTGGCATCTAGAATTGTCCCTCCAGACCACACTGTACCCGTGACATTCCCTGCAGGGCTCAAAATAAGAATCCCGCCCCAAGCCCAAGCAGACCCACAGTGATTTCTAAAGCCGACACTTACAAAGTCGCCACCCTCTGTGGGAATAAGGATGTTCATCTCTGAGGACTTGGCACTGACGATTTCGCAGTCTAGGGAGCTCTTGCTCAGATACACGTGGCAACCGTCTGTCTTGTTGATGGAAATTGTTGGCACTTTACCCATTACCTGGCAGGGTGGTCAGAACAGCAGTCAGCACAGCGTTAGCATCAACTGGGCAACCACGTTTTTCTTTTGTGCTTGACTCCAACCCCTCTGCTGTAGACACCTTGGACTCAAGTACCCCAACCTTTAGATTTATGCCAAAGTTATTGCTTGTTTTGATCTCTTCAGAACAAATCTACAGCGAACACTGAGCAAACTGACCATCGCAAAACGGTCACATTGTGCTGCCCACCTCAGAGATTAATGTTTTGTCTACAGCCCTGAAGCAGCTCAGTGAGGCAAAATCACAGAATCACTCGGTTGGAAAAGCCCTCTGAGATCATCACGTCCAACCGCTCCTGTCTACCCCCTAAACCATATCCCTAAGTACCTCATCTACCCGCTCCTTAAACACATCCAGGGATGGTGACTCCACCACCTCCCTGGGCAGCCTGTTCCAGCTTCTGACGACCCTCTCAGTAAAGAACTTCTTCCAAAATCCAGCCCTTTCCTAAGGGCTGGGCAGGGTGAGCTGCAGAGCAGTAGCACAGATGGTGTCTGGTGAATATTCCCAGATGTACATTGCTGTTGTGGAGATAAAACCACTGAGAAGCAGATGCTGCAGGCGCTCTGTTGGACAGCCCATCAGTTATACTCCAGGCAGAGAACAGGTTGCAGATGCTCACCTGAACTTTAACATCCCTGCTGTTTATGATCTCCACAATGCCCACCACGTCATCGAACACCAGCCCCAGCTTCTTGCAGTTATCTGCAAAGACAGGCAGAGCAGTTCACAGAAAGGTTTTGGAGATTCAGCCTTCTGCTAACAAACCAGCCCACGGAAGCTGTTTTAGGGTTTCTCCACTTACCAAGGGTGATGGAGTTGATCTTGCCTTTGATTTGGAGTGTACTATTTGTGCACTTGAAAACATATGCTACCTGCTTCAACTCTGTGTCGCTGATTACCAGGTTGGTGGCATTCTCCTGGTTTTCCTGAAAAGGCAGGGAAAACTCACTTCATTTTTGGAACACAGAGCAATTAATCCATGTGAACAGGGCAGTGCAGCCCCTTTACAAGCAAACTGTGTCTACCCTCAGGCTGGTGCCTCTTACAAGAGAGGTCTCCAGGACACCCTCCTCCCCTGCTGCAAAGCTCCCCTCCCTCCAACCCCTTCACGCCAACACCAGGCACTCACCACTCTCCACTTTTTGCCCTCTAATTCTAGCAACGCAGGTGCCTTTGGAGAGGTTTTTTGGGAGGGATTAGCATTGCAGGCTGGTTTGGGAGCGGTGAAAGGTTTGGGTCCACTTCTCACAGGACCCCCTTGGTTCTTCAGTGCTGGATTCTTGTGGGTCTTCATGTCATCTGAAACATGTCTTAAGCCTGCAAGAAAAGTCCAACCTGAGCTCCAGCTCTCCTCCAAGAACGCAGTTCAGATATCAGTGATCACAACCACCAGCACGATAACATCTGTCCTGATCGCTAACCAGGTAACACACAACAGGGACAAGTTTTGTGCAAATATGAATAGGTGAATAGGTGCAAAATTGCACCTTTTGTACTGGAGACGTGCAGGCAACCAAAAGGCTCCCCTCTCTGTTCCAGCTAGAGATTAATGTCTGCTACACCTGACAGATGAGGCTGACAATTCTAACTCAAGATGTGCTGCCTTTGTCTCCCTGAACAGCCTCAGGGCTGCTGCTGGCTCCCAGCCTCATCCTCCAGATGGTCTTTTGTTACAGGCTAAGGTGTATGAAGGGACAGCCAAAGCAAGGATTCACAACACACCAGTACTCCCACTCCTCCGTCACCTACTTCCACCTACCAGAGGTGATGCCTTCTCCCCGGTTGATCTGGGCGAAGAGCGCGGAGCGGGAGGCAGAGTCGTCTGTGCTGCAGCTCGTGGGGGCAGGAGCAGGAGGAGGAGGAGGGCCTGGGGGGGGAGGCGCAGCCCCGGCGGAGGGAGCGGATGGTGATTTAGCCCCTTCTGTTGCTACAGGGCCCTGTAAGAAACCAGCAAGAGGAAAGGCAATTGCACAAGCTCCAGACCTGCTGCAATCACCATGCAATACTCAAAGCGGCTCCTGCAGATGTAGCCAGCACTTACTGTTTTGCTCCAAGTCAGCCCTGTGGTGTGATACTCTTTGATGTAGGCCTGCAGCTCTGTCCAGATACTCAGATAAGCCTTCACCCAGTCCACTTGCTTTTTATCTCTGAGGACACAAAGAGATCATGAGTGAGCAGGCACGTTTCCCATTAAAACCCAAGGACCACAAAGAGTTCTTAAGACCCATTTCCGAGACACAACATGGGGAACAGTTCAGCCACCAGATGATGCTGAGACAAGAGCAGCAATACATTCACTACCAGAGATTCCAGCTGCAGCATTCCTTCTGCAAGGAATCTTGTCCCTAGGGGCAGGAAAGAACAGCTACGTGGCTTTAGAAATATACCCTGCCCCTAAGAAGAAGACTGAATTCAAGACCAAGGCAGCTGTGGATCGGTACTGGAGTAGCCCCTACACACCCAGGTAGCATCTTTAAGAGACAAGATGAACTTACACATCCTTGAACTCCTTGAGGATCCGGTTGGTATAAAACATGGCAGCATCGGTCATTTCCTTCACATAAGGACCAGGCTTTGGAGCCTAGAGAAGAACGAACACATTGGCATGGAACAGCTGAGCCAGACTCTTCCCACCAGCCCAAGGAAGTCACTTCCCACTGGAGTTCTTACCATGGCCACCCAGCCCAGGGCTGGGATGCTCTCGCTGACGGCCGATAAGTGATTGAACAGTTTGCTACCACGGTTCTTCTCCCTGAAATTCTGCACCATCTGGATTTGCTCTGAAATCGGTTTCAGAAGCGATGAGAACGCACTCTGCAGGACAAGAGGGACAAGGACATTAGTACTGCTCTGGAATGGCTGCACATCTTCATGGGCGGCTCTGCCGAGATGATGGTCACTCGGAAGAAGATCCCAACTGGCACAAGTTACTGCTACAGCTTCTGTCCAGGCTCGGCCCTCCCCGTGAGCCGAGCTCGGTCCCACAGCCCAGCTCCTCCAGGGCTGAAGTCATCGCTCCCAGCCGGATTGGTGCTATGGGGAGTACGCCAAGAACTGTGACTCATGTTCAATCCAAGAGACACTGACAAAGCTTGTTAGTAACGAGGACAGAAATAGCATTTGCCTTCCCTGGATTCTTTTGTTCCAAGACAGTTTGTCAAATTTTTCCTCTCCTTTTCAAGCCCTCAGAGAAAGGGGGTGCTATGCAGGTTTTTGCAGTTTGGATCTACAACCAGAGTCACAGCAAGTTCTCAGCTCACCCTATCAAGCCGGGCTTCAGGACTCAAAGTTCTTCTCAAGTCAATCCAAGCCTTTAGCATTTGGGTGACAAAAATTGTTCCTGTGTGTTGTCCACTTGGAATGCTGCCCGAGTGCTCAGAAGTCTTCTGAGCTCAGAGCACAGCAGCCAACTACACATTTCCAGAGCTGCCTCTCGGGCAACTTTTCTTTAAGATCACAAAGTCTCCTGCTGGTGGCAGCAGCGAGGGACAAATTTGGGCAAAACTTGCTTTTCAAAACATCGGCTTTTCCATTTGCTGGCCCTTCCTCTGTTCAGATGAAAACAGAGAGGTTTTGAGGACTGCTGGCCAGGCTACATTTTCAGAAGCTTCAGCCTAGCACCCCTGTCAACGGTTCATGGGGAAAGTCTTTGCCACAAGCAATGAGAGTTCATACATTCTGCATTTTCAACTGGCAACTCCAGAACTCACTAGACTCCTGCAAGACAACCTGCACAAAGACCTGCACTAGACTAAGGTTGTTGTTTGTTCATAATCCTTTATTTAAATAATGTGTCAGTGGAATTTATAAGCAGATTCTCAGACTAGAGGCTATGCAGAGCAGCATCCCAGCATGCCTGGTGAAAGTCAAAACAACTCTTCAGTGCTGAGTTTGGGGAAAAAAATGCAGATATATTTTGCAGTGAATAGGAAAGAAGCACAGAAATCCAGCTACCACAATGTAACAGCAGAAGCCATGACTAAGCCAGATAATAACTGCAAGGAAAAGCGAGGTGGGATCCTGTTGCTCAGGAAAAACAGCTCTCAGCAGGGAAAAGCCAACGCGTTCAGGGATCAGATTCTTGGTCACACATCCTGCTGAGAAGCAGCAGCCTAGGGTAAAGTGTTAAATTACTTGCTAAGGACGAATCAATCCTAAAAGCCAGGCTATTATTCAGAGGCTATTCAATAGAGGTAAGTGTCTGTTATACTTCAGAAGGAGTTTCATGCCAGGAAGTCTATAAGCATCACATAATGAAAGGCAAGCTCTACGCTAATCCCACAGTGGCTCCTGTCTCAGACAAGTTCCTGTCTGCAGGTTGCAGCTGAGGGAACAGTGATTGTGCAGTGCTGGTGCCAGGTGAAACTCGAGACAGACGCTGTGAGATGACACTCGCAGGCTGCTCTGACAGCTACAGAAAACTTGGTGCTCTAAGGACTGGAAAATGCCAATTCTGCAGCTCTAAGAATCAACCTCCAGAGTTCTGCCCAGTGTTGGGTGAGCACCCAAACAGTTCACACTTTCAGCAAGTGCCACCTCACGACACAGGCATCTCCAGTCCTGCTCCAGTTCCTTGTTTGGAGCAACTGTAACAACCCAGATTCCCCTACACATGCAGTCATCCCCTCTGATGTAGGAGCATGCAAGGTTTCTGACGAGCGATTGCCCACACTCACCTCTGTTGGCTGCTGATGTTGAGATGCCATCACCAGAAGAGCCCTCTCGCTCATCAAGCCCGCATGAACCATCTCAGCCTAAGAACAGACAGAAATGTGAGAGAGCTTCCCTTGTACCCAGTGTAACACTAACAGTCATTCAAGCTCCTGCTGCTCACAGTTCCCAGTCCATAAGAAAGCAGCTATGCTGATCTCAAAGTGCGTATTCTTGGAGACACCCATCAGAGAAAACTCAGAAGAGTGTAACAGCTCTTGGGCTGGGTAGTTTATAGCCTCCTAAAAGCAAGCCCTGAAGTCCATAGAGAGCTAGGCACCTAACTAACAAAGATTTCAAGAAGGAGGTTTGATTCATAGTGTGTAGATGGCAACGTGCTGGAGGTTATCTGGGCATCTGCACCCATTTTGAGTCCTCAAGGATTACAAACATCCTAGAATACAGCACTGAAGGAATGCAAACTCTGACAGCAAACTTGGCCCTTAACGGCCCTGAAGAACAAGCAGCATCTCTTTAGAGTGGAGGGAGAACGCGAGTCCTTACGTGCTTCTGCACATCTCCGCCAACTTCTTTGCTGATCTTGAGGTACTCCGCTACTGGGCCAGCCAGAATGGCATCGAAAGCCTGCACGTACTGAGCCACTCCTGCAGGGAAGGAACCAGAGCACAGGTATCACCAAAAGGCACCGGGCTGGGAGCACTCACACAGGGGCACTGCGCTCCTGGGCCGCACCTCCCACCCGGCCCACGCTCAACCTTCCCCTGGGTTATGCCAACGAACACAGGAGGCTCAGCCCGAAGCACGCAGCTGAATCCAGCCAAGGGAAGCGCCGCAGCCACAGGAAGTCCTTCTCTTTGCAGGACGGTAACCGCAGGCCTCTCTGCGCTCGTGCAGGATCTGCTGCAAAGCTCACTTCCCCTCTGTGCACAGCCAGTTCACCCAACGGCCGCTGCAGGCCCCGCACGAGCACCGCTCGCTCTGCAACAGCCACTGCTGGTGTTCGACGCTACCGCAGCGCCCGGCTGATGCTGCAGCCCCGGGACTCCCGTGGGGTAACGCTGGTGGGGAGGTGCTTTGGGCCTTACCTTTGGAAGGGCCATCTCCACACATGCCGGGTCCTTGGCACGCCGTCTCCAGACGCTCCACAGCCCTCTCCAACCGTTCAACCAGTCTTTCCATATCTACCGCTGTTCACAACCTGCACAGACAGAACACAATTATTCGCATCCTCTGACAGCAGGAAACTCGTAGGCCAAATCCTGAAGATGTCAGGTACAAGCTCTACCAGTTCCAGCAGAATGATTTCTGCCTAGCTCTGCACTCCGATGATGGGCTGCAGGGTACCCTCACATTAGCAGAGACATTTGGATTACACAACAGCCACACACAGCTACTTTCTACTGCCACAGTTGCTCCCTAATGGCCACATAGTCTCATTCCACTGTAAGGACTTCTCACATGTATAAGGACGCTAAAACTTACACCTTCTAACCCTGTATTGACACCACTCAATAAAACAAAGGTCTGCACAGAACCTCACTGCAGATCTTGGCCAAAGTCCTGGCTGTGACCACACAGCAAATCAAGTACAACTGCTTCACTGGGAGTTCACGCACTCCAGGTTAAAGCGAGCAGTGTTGATTCTGCAAATGCATCCGCGGGGACCTCCTGGAGCCTTGAATTCCTCCAAGGAACATTTCTAGCTCCAGCATCGCTACTTTACAGAGCCGCCCTGGCACACGCTGAGATGAGCAGCTGCACAAGAAGCAGAGCTGCTCCTACAACAAGGCGCTCCGTTCATCCTCTGCCTCTGCAGGCGTTGGTGTGTGAGCCGCAGGATCCACTCTGCAGGCACTGCACAGGAAAGAGATTTAGGCACAGAAGTCATTTGCAGCGACTCATCTGGAAAAGTCTTCAGAGTCGTATAAACTTTCCATTAATTACCGCTCTGCAGAGACTCTGCACCAAGGAGCAAGACAAGTCACGCTCCAAGCACACTAACGCCCAGGGAATGCAGGGAGGGAGCAGCAAGTCACCCATTGCATTTTTATCTTATCGCCACTCACTGCAAGATTTTACAACTTGAGTCACGATTACGGCCTGGACACAGCTTCCTCCAAGAGTCTGCGAGGACTCAAAACCCTGCCCGAAGGTGAACGTCCTTCCCAGCACAGCCCCAAAGGCAGGCAGGGGTTACCCATGCAGCCACGAACTGGTACAAGAGCTCCCTCAGAACCGAAACCTGAATTTCTAGCTAGGGTTTCGCTTTTGCTCACAAGCCTCCTCAGCCCTGCTCCAAAGCGCATGTTTTCACCCGATTTCCAGAGGATGTGGGGCCGATTCAGCCTTAGTCACGAGCGGCACTGATGCCACAAGACAAACAAAGCCATTTTCCACCCCTCTTTAGCCTGCTTGCATCAGGAGAAGCCGCACTGACGTGGGGGGCAGGGGAGAGGCCACCCCCCTCCAAGAGGAAGAGAGCTGTTTCCTCCTCTGAGCGAGCCAGAGGAGATGACACCGTGCACAGAACTGGACAGCACCAACCGGACGGCTTCCAGCCACAAGAAAAAAAAGTTCAGAGAGGCTGAAACTCGTGGGCGGTCACCCTTATAATCACCAGCAATGACCACTGCTTTTTTGAGACCCTACCATGTAGAAATCCTGACCGCGGGATCGTCAGTGCTCTGCTGCAACCGAGGACGACGCATCCAGAATGGGGCTCACGTCTCCGAGCGGGAGCGCAGCCAAGAGCGGGGCTCTGCCTCCCCCGCGCTCAGCGCACAGAAGGAGGGTGGGTTTTTTTTCCCCTAAAAGAGCCACCTGTTAAGGCAATTCTCCTGTGCTCTGAGAGCGCAGCAAGATAGAGAGGCGTCACGCAGGGCTGCAGGAAGGACACCGGGTTTATCGAGCGGCGGGCAGACAAAGCTGCTGTTCTGCACCACTGATCCCCACCGCATTCCATGAGAGGCTCTAATCTGATCAGCCCCATTACCGCGTCGCAAACTGCATTTCAAATCAGGATTACCGACCAGAAAGTCCAGATGGAAAGCTGCTCCTACCCCCAGCTATAAAACACGCCGTTGCGAGGAGCGTACCGCATCGGTTCTGGATACGCTGCTGGGATTCATGTCCTCTGACAAGAAAGTGTTCATGACATTCAGATTCCTCCCAGTCTCTTTGCTGTTTGACACGTCCTGGGTTTCCCTGACAGAAGCCATAAATTCACAGTGCTCGATAGCAGCTTTGTGAACCCAGCGTTATCGGGCAGATGGTGAACTCATTTTAATTTCTGTTTAACGGGCAGCATTAGGAGAACTCACAAGATAAGTCACTGGGTAAACTGGCAGCAAAATCAGAACTAAGTACAGGCAGCACAAAGTCCTAGAGCAGGCAGTGATATCTCAGTCACTCACTAAAGCTCTCTCGACTCGCCCTTAACTCTTTGCCCTGTGGATGCAGCTCTTTCTGCTGCCTACATAACCCCCTGGAATGAAATCACAATGTTTAGCTGTACAGAGCAGACCGTAACTAACACCAACAGTGTGCAATCCAGAGATGAACATACAGCGAGAAGGACCAAAAGATCACAAAAGAGACTTGCTTGGGCTACATCTAAAGGTGTTTGGTCTATTGATCGCTCTGAATGCAAAATAATTTGTCAGGAAGTGACCAACTGACTTCACAGATCCCAGGAATCAAATGGGATCTCGTTTGCCTTCTTTAAAGAGGAAGCTGAGACACACAGCTCACTGAGGAGTCGCTTCTGTTCAGCGCTCGGGAGGAATGAGAAGGGCTTTGGAGCTGCGCCGTGCAGCGGGGGTTGGAGTTCTCCAGCTGAGATGAAGCTCTCCCTTTAGGACTATAATAGAAGGATTTAATTCTAGGTCTTGTTTAAATTCAATTGAACTTTGATTACCAATGGAGCGGAAGCTACGGACTCGCAGCAAACGCACGTTTCACCCTGGGCGAGAAAGTCCATTCATCTTCATAGCACATTTGGTTCATCTATTAAGTGGCCTTTATTTCCATCAAAGCTCGGGAACACGGCTTTGAACACGCTGTAACCGTACAGCAAACAGGATTTCACTCACAACTGGACTGTCTTGATGTACTGAGCAGAGCAATCAAGGGAAGGGATTTTATTTGAAAGCCCATGGCCGATCCTGTGCAACACCACAGCGAGAGGTGTTTCCTGTTTGGAGAATATCAAGGAGCCGGCACATCCCAGCCAAAGGTTGGGCCTCAGAGGAGCAAGTTCTCCTAAAAACGGCATAAATGAAGTTCTTCCGGTTGCCTGCGACTCCGCGCTAACCCGAGGCCTCTCTTAGACATTCTGGAAGACTCAAGTGTGAGCTTTACAGCCAAAGCAACTCAAACCTACGCCTCTGTTCAGATTCAGCTTTTGTGAAGCCCGACAAACTGCTGTCAGCAACACCAAATTTGCATCAGCGACTTCCTGTTTCTACAGGCGAGAGGAATAAAGATGGGACAACTAAATTAAGAACATACCACAGTTTATTTCTGAGCTGACACTGGAATTATCTCAGGGGATCAGCTACCAGATGATTTCCAACATTTATATCATCCAAAAGCCCAAAGAATTTCGTTGTTTTTTTTTTTTTAACACAGGAAGAACTATTTGAAGCAAGGCAGGACTCAAGCGCTTGATTTTAGTCAGTTGTCAGGCCCAGCCACGAACACAAGACAGCCACTGCCAGTCCCAGCAGCTGCCAAGACAGAGATCTCTGCTGTTTATAGCACAATGCTTGCTGACATTGCTCCAGAGCCCGTGCTGTCTGCTGCTGGTATTTCAGATCTACTTTATTTAGAAAGCCAAAAGCTCTTTTAAACAACCCCCCATCTGGACCCTATTTGAGCTCTCCCAAATAACAAATCCTGCCGAAGTCGTTACAAATGTTATTTGGCATTTTCACTCACATGGTAAGAGAGGGTTAAAGTATCGCTCTGCTGAGCACGAGGACTCCCTTTTCATCACAATTATATGAAAAAGGAGACGTGCACTTGCCAGACTCTGTTGCTATGCTCCCTCATTTCCATTCCTTGTCAGGGCGATGAATCCACCAGGGAAGTAACTGAGGATCTCGGATCTAAACTAAATTGGATACAACACCGAGCTCCGCATCAGGAATTCAGAGCATCGAACCCTGTCAGCATCCCTCCCGAGCGCTGCCTGCTCAAGCAGAGGCCGCTTGGCTGGAGTGTGGTACATGAATAATAGGGGGTATTTTGGGCTTTCAGAAAGCTCAGCAATATTCTGGGGACACAAGGATCGCCTCAGGAACAGAAAGGCAATAAAGCAGTTTCCCGAGGTCACCGGTTCCTGGTTTCTCAGCAGCTACAGCCCAGGTCTGGGGGAGCTCCAGAACCCAACGTGCAAAATCCTGTGACCTGATGCACAAAACACCCGCGTCTATTTTTCATTTTGCTCTCACAAAATCCAAAGCCATCACTTACACGTTTATCCCACAATCCCATCCAGTCCACCACCAAACACAGGAGAGAAGTCAGCAACAGGCTAAAGAGCAGCACTGCCCCAAGCCCAGAGAGATGGAGAGAGCACCTGGTACCGGGAAGCACAAACCCCTGAAAAATCCTCGCTGGAGGCTGTGGCAATCAGCCCAGTCGTGACAAGACGGATAAATCACCTGGGCACACACCTGGGTGAGTCACACGGGAGCTGCCCCGGGAACCCACCGGGCCCTCCGCTCTCCACATCACCGGGGGGAGGTGACTCCTGCCCGAACGCTACCGGCAAACCCCGACCCCCC
>NW_010168855.1:0-18456 GCF_000695765.1 Mesitornis unicolor
GGTGTCCTCGGGCTCCTCCTGCCCGGGGAGCTGGGGGTGTTAGGGCAGAGCAGCGCCAGAGACGGAGAAGCTGAGGGCGAGGGGGTGTCCGGGCGTGAGCGGGACAGCGGGCAGGCATTTCGGAGCTGCGGGACCGAGCGGTGCTTTGGCTGCCATCTTGAGTTCACACCTTGGCTTCGAGAGTTCCTTTTCCTTACAGAGAAAATCCCGGGGTTTTCATCAGTAGTAGAGGATCCTGTGGTGAAAATCTTCCAGAATGAGCATGAAGGCTTTTGACTGCCTCTGGCGTGTTCCTTTTGTGGAGGGTTTTTAACTTCATTTAGCAGTGCCATTTCAGTCTGTTCAGGCAAGCTGGCTGTATGTATGTAATGAGAAGTAATTAATATTGTGAGGAAAGCTGACTGCGTGTGACACCAGTGCACCCCTTTTCTGAAAGTGCAACGAATGGGAATTTAACATCTGTTTCCATTGACGTCTGAGAAACCATGAAGCTTGCTTGCTTAGCTTTTACTCTGTTGGCGCTTCAGGATTATCAGGAACAAGAATCAAGGGACATTTTTCAGTTAAACTGAAGAGGACTGACTGATCAAGAGCTCCAGGATAACTTTTCTGATTAGATTTTTTTCTCTAACTTAGAATAAGGAGCTGTTTAAAGAGCATTCCTCATAGAGGAGCAAACTGTAGGTTGTGAAACCCGAGTGAAATTCTCTTTGCAGGCTGTGAACCCTTAGATCCAGAACTGTATAAAATCTGGCAGCGATCAGCCTCTCCTGTCTCAAAAGACATAAACCTTTTTTTTAAGGCTCTTCTCCAAACTTTTTGGTCTTTATTTATATTTTTCTTTCTGCCTACTTGTGAGGATACTTCTAATGTAGAGTGGTTTTTGTTTAAATCCTCTACATCTCCCTCTCCTCTCATTGATACACCAGTTATAATCTCGGTATTTGAGATCAGTTGCAAGAAATACTTTCAGTTGTAATTAAAACACAAGTCTGGCTCCTTAGACTCTTGGTAGAATTTGGCTATGTCTACACTGTGTATAATTTGCATTGTTTTTTTGAAGTAATCTCCTGGGCTGAAACAGTTGTTGCTGAATGCCAACATCTCCAACACATGCTGTGGGGAAGGGGAGCAGGGTGGTTTTGGTTTGGGATGCTGCCTCCATATCTCTGCTCAGTAACAATTCGGTGAGATGAGCACCACCACCACGTAACTTCTACACCCGCCTTAGGCAGGAATTAGGGCAGTTCTGTAAGTGATGGGCGCCCAGAGGTGGTGCTGAAAGGGGTAGGTTTGACAGTCTGGTAGTAGAAAATATGGCCAGTAGCTAAAAGATGATAGAAAAATCACTGATATGGACCCGAGTGTTATGGGAACTGAGGAAGCACAATCGCATTATAAAGCATCAGGAGATTCTTGTCTAAATATATGTAGCTTTGATAACTGGTACAGTTTGGAGACACTGAAAAGGTCGATTTGTTGGTTTTCAGATGCATTTGAAAGTTTTCTGTGGTAGTTTTGGTTTGGTTCCTTTTACTATGGTTAGAAGTTGCATAACGCGTTTGCAGCAGAATATATAACCTATAGGATGGACTGAGTGACCACGTAGATACAAGACGTGGTCAGGTTAGGCTTTTCCACCTTTAATTTCTTGTGTTTGCTAGCTTTTATTTCAAATGCTGTTGTTAGTAGCTTTCTTTTTAGAAGATTACCTTGTTAAGGAGGATTTGTGCAACAAGAAAACAAGAAACACGAGGTAAAATGCCAGAGTTTTGCTTTAAGCTTATAATTTTTTGTGTGACAAGTTAAACGCTTAAGTTGTTTCTGTTTGAAGATTTGCATGTTCAAACACATTTTCCCGCATGCAAAACAAGCATGGTAAAACCCCCTCAAATACAAAATTAAAAAAAGAAACTACAAAACCAAAAAGAAGAGGTATTTCGATCCTTTGGCCAAGTAGCCTGAAGTCGGTATGAAGGGTGAGAGTTGTGAATGCAGCACGGTCAGTGCTACGTGGTAGTCACAGTCCAAACTGAGCACTTGCAGTTAGCGTTTCGCTTGGGTATCTCAGCACAGGATTCATGTATCTACAAGTGGAAGCTCTGATCTGGGTGCAGTTGAAGGAATTTAAAGGTACTGTGGCTATTGAAGACACATTGAATGCAATGTGCTTATCATTACTCTCATTCGCAGTACAAATGTGCTTTACTCTCTCTTATCTTAAAAAATAAAATATGTTGACCTGGTTTGCATTAAACTGTTGCTTTATCTTCCTTTCCTCTGTAGTTTATTGATTGTGTTGATAAATTGTCTGGCTTTCCTCTTCAGTTTAGCTTTCTTCATTGAAATGAACGGGAGTCTCTTTCTCTAGGTACTTCTAGTTACGGATTTGACTGGGAAGTACTGTATCTTCCTAGAGACACATCTTCCTCTTGGCCTCTTTGACCATGCTCTTCAATTAGTCTTGTTTTCCCTGTGCTTCTGTTTATCGACACTTCCTTCACTTTAGTCCTCACTCTTGTTTCTTGAATGTCTTATCATTCTTGTCTCTCGGTTTTGTTAGCATCGACTGCGTTCATTCATCCACCGCTTCTCCCTCCAACCTCATCTCAGTAATTTCACCAGAGTTTTCTCTATATCACTGAAAAGTTCAACCTTTCTCTCTCCTTGGTATTGTGTAGGTGTCTATCTCTAATTTGCACTGAACACGTTTAAGAGAGACCTCTTACTAGTGTCTGCTTTCAGATGTTTTGTATTAACGTGTTTGCGGTGACTGCTGGCCGTGCTGCAGTTGTGTGTGTCAGTCGGATCTGTAATCCAAGTGTCGTTATGACTGTGACCTCTCTTTAGGTCTTCCTGTCCAGAGTATGTCTGAATTACTCTGATTTTTCTTATCTGCCCAGCATGTCTTTTGTAGAGGCCTTTTGTGCTCATCACCCGACTTTTTCCTTGTTTCTGCCACCTACCTTGTTCCTTCCATTACTCATTAGATCCGTTCTAGACAAAAGTTATCATATCTCCATAATGCTGATTACTGCAGACGACATCTTTCATGCTTCTCTTTCCTTCCTGTCCCTTCACTATTCCTTCCCCACCTTTTCTAAAAAATCACATATAAAGTTCTTTATTTCAAATCTCTCCTGGCATGCACCACTGTGAATAACAACTTTCGTGGGATTGAGTAAATGTCTTGTGCAGCCTGCACTTGGTCTCTGCTGCTGGTTTCTCTACTGCCTCTTTGCTTAACTTTCCAACAAGCAACTTCAGAGTTTTCCCTGATGCTTGGAGAGTCCTGTCTGAGTCCATGAAATCACTTAACTGCTCATTTTCAAATCCTTCACTTCTCTATAGTCTTCAAAAAAATGTTAAGAGTTAGGCACTTGCAAAGCTGAGAGTACTTTGAAGGCGCATAGAGTTTGCAAAAGCTTGACAAGGAGAGGGGAAATAAGGTGCTGTTTTGTGACACTGGTGGGTGTTGTGTTCTTCAGGTGTTGCATAAAAACCTTACTAGTGGATCGGTGTTTAGGAACTTACTGGTGTCTCAGACACTGCATTTGTATGATTTTACATTCTCTGTCTTTACTGTTTGTCAGAATATTTCTTCGTTGCAGTGTAGGTGAGACGACAGACTAGGGGAATGCCGAGTAGAAGCAGTAACTGATAAATAAAAGGACTGAGTGAGGTGTTAAACTAATATTTGAAATTGTTATGGGTGAAAATACCTTGAATGCTTGTAGCAGTTCTTTTGGCTCGTGTATCTTGAAATCTAACAGGTTACATTTTGTAACAAGTAAGGTACTTATGAAAGGGTTTCCATAGTGTTTAAATCCCATCTATCCAGAGGAAGTTGTTTGTGTACTTGTGTTTTGCCTAGTCACTTGTTTTCCCTTTCAAGCACACAGGTTAGAAAGTTGGATTTTGACTGGGATACTTAGAAAAATTTAACTTTAATTGGGGTTCCTTCCTGCTGCTTAGGGAGTTTTCTGTATCACAGAGATCATTAGCTGGTTTTTATCAGAAATTTGCTTTTTAACCAGCTCTTTTAGTCCTCCTGAGGACGAGCAGGCTGTTCCCTGAAGGCTGCCTTGGAGTAGCTGTAGCAGTTGCTGTCCTTGCCGAAATGGAATTGGACTTTTCGACTTTGGAGCTGTCTAAAGGAAGACTCCTCTCTCTCATTCTTGTAGGCTACCTGTATTTCTTCCCTGAACTGTTATCCCTGACTTGTTAGTTTAATTTAGAGGGTTATTTCGTATTGTTTAAAAAATAGTCTGGAAGTTGATAGCTCCTTGAAGGTAATTTTCATAACTGTAAATGTATTCAATGTGTCTAAAAAATCACAGCATATATGGCACTGCACCCTGGAATCTGCAGATCTCTGTACTAACAGCATCCCTTCAAAGAAGGTCTCGAATGGACACAACGTTCGTTAACGGGGCCGTAACTGTTAGAGAAACACTCCTGCAGCTCTCTCGTGATGCAGACTTTAATAATATGCAAAGCTACAAAACTAAATTGAGGCCAGTTTCAGTGAAGTTGGTTTTCAAGTGTCTAATTTCCTGAACAGAATTAAGACTTGGTTCCTGTTTCCTTCTCAGTATGGAGTTCTCTCACCAGCTACTTCTCTTACTAGGAGCATTTTCCAGAAAGGGGTTGGGTATCTGCTATTCCCATTATTTGAAAATTATTGAAAAACTTTAAGAAAACAGCAATTTGTTGTCCTTTGTGCTCTTATTTATCAAGAGGGTTTTTCTAGAGATTTGACCAAAAAGCTTTGTATGACTGCATTTGAAATTTAGGACAAAGCTGGTCAGTGCTACCTCATGAGTTAGCCATCGGTTTGGTGTAGCTGCATCATTTGATCAGACATATCTTAATCTGCTTTTCCAACTGAATTTTCCCTCTGTTAGAGGTGAGAGGGGTCAGTCAGCAGCAGTCTGGGGAGAAATAAAGCGGTGCTCTTTTAAACTCCAGAAAACAGAATGCAGGAAAGAAACCACGCATCAAGGTCTGTGGGATCAAAGTGCTGCTTCAGTGAATGCTCTTCCCAATCTTTGCTTTGATTTAAAAGAGAGTGTGGGCAAATGTGGTATAAAGAAATACTTAATGAAGGCAGACTTAGTAAATGAAGAATCTAAGATCTTGTTTTCTAATACCTCTCGCCCACATGTACTGTCTTTAAATGAAAGAGTCAACTGACTTTATAAGTTCAGTTAAACCACTGTTCATGAGCAAAAGCTGATTCTGCTACACTTGGTTATTTCAGGTACATCTCTTCTCACACAGTTCTATGGAAACAAGGCTGGATTGAATTCTTTATTAAAAATATTTTTCTGAAAATTAAAAATACTTTAAAAATCCCTTCTTTTATGCTTTAGAATCTTTGATTAGTTTTAAAGTCTTTCCCATTATTTAGGGAGAGGGAGGGAGGATAGCGAGGTTTATTATTTATAGTGTAAAGTCAAGGAAATTGCTGCCCAGCACATGCTTGCTGTTAAGTCTATACACATGTGTTTGAGATTTCTGTACTTGCCACTACTTTTTTTTTTTAAGATCACACTGTAAAGTAAGTTACAGTAAGCAGTTCTTCTGACAAAGAGCATGCTAGTTTTGCAGGGAAATAAACCAATGGAGTTGTAAGCAGTCCTGGCTTTTCTCTCTTTCTCCATTTCTTTTCTTGCAAAAATTTCTGTCGATGCTCTTGCCTTGTTATTTGGAAACACGTGCAAGTTGCTGACCTTTTGACAAAAGGATCTTGACAACGCGTTATTCTTTTCCTTCCTTTCCCTTCCATATCTTTCAGAATTTCATATTGGAGCTTCTTTTTCAGTTTTGAAGCCATTCCTGTGAAACTTTGAGAGGCTTATGTGAGCTGTAATCTGGTTGTGTTGGTTTTTAGTGGGAGAGTCTTTTGCTTAGTATAGCGCTGAAATGTGTGTTTTTATGTGACCGAGTTATTTTTTCATGTATGCGAATTACGTGTTCTAAAGGGAGAAAGAACTGGGAAAACAGCTACTGAAGTGTGATTAGAGTTACAAAAGTTACTGTTTTCTCTCTGCCATCACACAGACACGTGGCCAGTGTTTGTATGTTCTTGAGTCAGAAAATGTCTTAGAGGCTTCTATGCCCAAAGTAGAATCATCCAAAGCTTATAAGTACAGAGTACAAGCTTATTGAATACTGTGCATCTAAAGCAATCTCATGCTTATATAGGCCAGCTGTCACCTTCACTTCAGATGAGCTGCATCTTTGGATATTATTTCGAGGAGCTGTTTATTGGGATGGAAGGATGGCATGTGGGAGGAAAAACCACTTACATAGAGCAGATAACCCTGTTGCAACATGCACAAGCAGTGGTCATCAGCTTCAGTCATGGGCTTGAGAATTGGGTCTGGATGAGTAGCTGGGGGGAAAGCCATTTCCAGTGTTTCCTTATTTTCAGCAGTGACCTAGTTTTAACAAACCCTGTGCTGGTGTAACATGAAAAGAGCAGCAGAAACCTGGATTTCTGACTCTTTCTGCTGTCCTGCTCTTGCTGTTCATTACTGCTTCTTTCTGTAAAGCCTGGTGTGTGTGTGCCATGAAAACCTGGTGTGTGTATGCATACCACCTAGTGTGTTGTGGTAAGGACTCTGAGAGTTCGCTCTTTGAAACTTGGGCTCTGAATTTTCTAGGATCCAGAGAGGAATGGAGACTCCATTGGATGTTTTGTCGAGAGCAGCATCTCTAGTACATGCTGATGATGAGAAACGTAAGTCATAACTTTAGTTTTCTGCTTTGGATTTAGATGTTTTATGTTTGCGCTGTGTATCTGTCTAGATGCTGGGTTTATCGATCTTTGCATTTCACTGAATCATGTAGAAAAATGTCTTCAGAAGCCCTTAAGAGGTCATCGTTCCTGTTATTTTGAAAATTTACTTGACAGTTCATGTAAAGGTGTCCCTCTTTTCCAACTGCATTTGCATTGTTAGTAGAGGAAACGTAATGGAGCGGCTGTTGATCTAAGGACGATTTGACAGCATCGGTTAGACCTGTTCTCATTTAAGAACACAACTGAGTGGGTGTGAGAGAGTTTCAAAGATTCCTTTTCAGCTCATAAAAAAACTGAGAGGTGGGCAGTTACCATTAGGAATGAACACTTCATTTTCCTTTCACTGCTACTAAAAGGTGAGTACAGGATGTTAACACTGTAAATGATGTCGTTTGCAGCTGCAGAGGCTCATCTTTCCAAGCAGTTGGGTCACATTTTTGCTTTTAACATTTGCAATAAGCATTTAAGATGGGATAACTAATGTTAGAATAATATTTTCCTTTTTGCCAAACTGCAGTGCTACTTTGTAGGTCAGTGTTACTTGCACGCTTAGTCATAAATGTCTTTGTCAGGGTTTTTTTTTTGAGTAGTGTAAGCGCTTGGGAAGTGTTTGCTACTTGAGTATCAACCTGAGCAGATACTTGAGTATCAACCTGAGCAGATACTAACTAGAAGAACGGTGTTTTGGATTTAAACTGCTTGTCTGTAGCTTCTCTGCATAGAATCTTAAGAGATGAAATCAGCTTTTCTTCTTTTGGTGTTTGTTCCTTTACTCTGTATCTATGTTTTGAAAAGTAATTGCCTTGAACATTGAATAAAATCATTTATTTACTGCTTATCAACTTACTGAAGTAATTGCAAAGTAGATGAACACAGTATATTTGAACAGGTCCCAGAACTTTTGTGTATATTCAAATAGTCAATAGTCTCTTTCAGAAATTCATTAAACGAAGGTTTCATACTCTGATGAGCTCTTCTGAGCTCTTGGCTTTGTTATGAATTTTGGTTTTGCTGGTCTTTCATGTTCACCTGGCTACTGGATAAGTACCAAGTGTTCACTGATCCCACTGCAGTAGGAGGCTTGGTTGGCTGCTGCAGTTATTGACTACTACTGGTAAAACCAACAGCAGTGGAAGCCCTTGAAACGATTTCAGCTGTGATTTTTGGCCTGGGGGATTTATCTTGTAAACTAACATATATTTGTAGAAAAGGTCAAAGCTTGATCTGGTTGGTTTTTTTTTTACTGCAGTTTTTTTAATATATTTTGTATACGTATGGTCAATTTTCATAAGCTTAAAGTCATTCTTTTTGGTTAACTGTTGCCTAAGACCCTGGCTTGTTTTTGAGTTCCATGGGGTAGGAATGTTTGGCTGGATTTAGAGGATCCAAAGGAAGTCTGATTCAGTGCAACTTGCATGTGAGGAAGCTGGTGTGGATCTGGTTCTAATGTACATTCCTTTAGTCTTACCGCTTAGACTTAATTAGGTTTATGCCAGTCTGCAGCTTCTAACTGAGTTTGTTGTGCGTGCTGCGCACTGAGAACGCTGCTGTACGAAAAACTGCTACAAGGGAGAAATGAGCAGTCCAGACCAGACTTCGCTCTGTTGCAGAGTGGATACTGACAGCTTGAAGTGAGTCTTGATCTTGAATTTAGCAACATTAGCCTTGAGTTTGGCAGAAAAGTGCCTGGCATGCTGCTCCTGGGGTTCTAGCAGTGGTCCTGGCTGTGTTTCTGTAGCCCCTGTTCACTTTGTCTAACGTGTAGAATTCTACACAGTTTGTAATATTCCAGTTATGACCAGGAGTGCGATCATTTCCTTTTTTCCTTCCTTTAAATCAGATTACTTTCAGATGCTCAGTATCTGAACAAACTGAATTTATTTCAGTGATGTTTCTTCCATTCAGGTAATACATACAGATAATTCTATTGCTGATTCATTGGAAAAAAAATTCAATGGGTTCTTTTTGATATTTCTAATGATATAATGAAACTTCCTGCTTCCAGATTTTTTTAATGAGGATTTCAGATTAATTTGGTTTCTGAAACATTTCTGTCTTACCCCAAATCTTTTATTTTTGTACTGGAATAGAAATTTATCTAACAGATAACTCCTGCTGACCTTTGCATATTGCAGGGTCCAAATTTTATCCTATTTTTTGAATGGAGAGGAAATGAAATGCTGTGTTACGCTGTCCTGACGTGACAATGCTACCAAGAAACCAGCAGTTAGATTCCTCTGGTGAAACAATAGATCTGCTTGTTAAGGTGATTCAACTCGCCTCAGATACACTTATCTAAGCTGCATGCCATGTAAGAGCTGAAAACTGTTAATTTGCCACTTTTTAAAGATCATTTTAAGTAATTAAGATATCCATTGTAACTATAATATCTCAAAATTATTCCTTTTCAAAGCAGTTTACTATTACAGTTTTTATAAGAAAAATAAAGGTAGTCGTAACGCTTCTGTCATCTAGGGTGAGAAGTGTATGCGTAATGGATATGAAATGCTTTTGGAGTTAGACTGTGTGTGCTCCCATAGAAGGTAAAAGTAGCTGACGTTGTTAGTGATCTCTTGTTCATACATATCAGTAAACTTATTTTCTTGAAAGTGTTGGTGCTGTTTGTACACAAACCCTTGGTCCTCCTGCAGACATGTTAAATTGCAAACTTTCACACCATGATGTGCTTTAATGCCAGCAAAACCTCAACTTCAAGCTAATTTATATGTACCAGCAGCTTACAGGTGCATTTACTGAATCCAAGCAGTGCAAATGTAGGTTCTTCTTTTATTATTTTATTTTTAAAAAGTTTATTTCCTCAAGCTGGTGAGTGTTTAGCTTTACTCTTGTTTGTCTAGGTGTATTCAGAGGAGGAATATTACCAGTATTTATGAATTCAATTCTTTCTAAGGTGAAGGATTCTCTTATCTCTGTGGGCATTCACTGCAGTGCCAAGTAATGCAGAATTGCCTGAGTGTATATGCAAATCACACTGTGTTTAAAACAAATACCTTTAAACTTACCAAGACCTAAGTAAATAAATGAGACGTATGGCTATGTAGATATCCCAGAATGGTTATTAGTTTCTGAAACAAATATGACATTGAGTTGGTTTGGTTTGGTTTGGTTTTTTGCAGCTGCACCTACACCAGTAAGGTTGGCCTTCAGTGATGTGTTTGCACTAGATGTTGCATTCATAGATGTTTCATTTTGTGAAACATATATACTGTATGTACTGCATAGTGTGCTATATGCTGTATTTCAACAGCTCAGTTTCAGTTGTTCTGCACTTGTTCCCAAGGTCAATTTATGAAACACATTTGGTTAACTACTGTGTCATGGAAATGAGGAATGATGGAGAAGAAATAAACAGTGTAGCTTTGTATTTTTAAATTACCACTGATGTAAGCAATTACTTAAGCTTGTGGCATGGTGGATCTGTACTTTAAAAAAATCCAACAAAACAAAAAAAGCTGAGGGCAGACGCTGCTGTAGAGGTTATAGCAGTTAAAGGCAAGGATAAAGATATTTCCTCACGGAGTTCAGTGTTTACTTATTGTCCAGACTTGGCCTTTCATCTTGGGTAGTGTACAATGATGTAATTATGAGTCGCTCGTCTTGAAGGCCTGTCACTAATTGCTTGCTTGTCCCTAGTGAAGGGAAAGGCTGTAGGAGGTCTGTGCTGTGTCTGAGCAGCTGCTCAGTGCCGGAGTAGCTCACGTGCAGCTATTTTATCTGGAAGTGGCATCCGTAAGGTTTTGCTGGTTTTTTTTCGCTGTGCTTCAGAAGTGGGCTTTATATGGAGGTGAACACCTGTAAGACTTGTGTGTGTGTATTCTGTCTTTAATGTTATCATGGCTGGAGCCCCTGTCAAATGCAGGTTATTGTACAGCGGCAAAAATCTTGTTTACCGTGAGATGCTTGAAAATATCCTTCTGTTCCTCTTCTTCTCCTGCCCTGTTCTTCCTGGGGTTGTACTGATTTCTCATGTTCAGGATTCAGGCTGGCTGTATGCAGGAGACCACAGTATAAGCTGGTAGTGTCTCAGTAAAGAATTACTGAAATTACAGTTTTTCTTCCCTCAATTGTGTTGATCAGCAAGTGTTCAAACATTGAGGATTACCATTTTGTATTTATATCATATAAAAATAAGGGATTTGGGAACTGATCTTTCAGTTATAAACAGTGTTTTCAAAGCATAATCTTGCAATTGAGAAAACAGTGAAGGAAAATGCTAGTAAGGACTGGCACTTGCAGAATGTGTTGCACTGTGTACTCAGCCCATGCTGGTTTTACAGTAACACTTTACTTCCACTTCCCTCCAATATGCAAGTCCAGTGCAAGAACATGGGAATGAGTAAAAAACCCCAGCATAAACACGTTTCTTGCTCTCTCAGGATACTGCAGTGAAAAGTCTGCTGCTGGCTAACAGAAGAAAATACACTTCCACGAGGAAATGAAAGGTTTGGAAACAGCCAATAAGTGGCACAGTCAGGTAGTGGGTTATAGCTTTGCATTCTGATGCATTGTACCAGTTCCATACTTGTTGAGTCTTGAGTTGTGTTTTGACAAGCTGATCCAGGACTACATAAAAGGAAGAAAAAAGGTGGTCTTGGATCAAGCCGTGCTTCTTGCACATGTGCCACTGGTCACGTGCGTCAGCCTGGAATTGCTATTCCACACTTCCCTGTGAACACTGTTATTGTTTGGCAGCAGTTTCTTTTATGTGGTTTAGTTTAATCCACTTCAAATAATTAAGCTAGACCATACAGCTGATGTTTCTAGTACAGAAGAATGGTTGTGCTTTAAAATCCCTGCCCTAATCCACTTTGTAATAAAATCCTCATGTAGACAAGACCTACAAATAAGTTTTTACTGTTCTTCATTAATATCAATCAGTTCAGTTAGGAGAATGAATTTTGTGCTGGCTACCATCTCACAATTAATAAATACGCAACGATTAGTTGTTTTGGATAGCTGATCCTAAGAAAGATCTTGCTTTAAGGCTGAGCTAAGAGCAACCTAGTATTTTTTAACACTCTTGAAGAGGGTGATGACTCAGGAAGCTTATTGTCTTTAAATATAAAACAAGCGATATTTCTAGTGGGATTAGACTTGAGCGTTGCTATTTGTGTTGGAGTTATTAATGAAGAAATATTTCCAGCATCGCCAGGAATTTTCACCTATGCTACTATTTGTTTTCTAATGTGTAGCAATTTATTGGCAGCGAGCCTAAGGCAGGTTTTAATATCAGTGTTTGCAGCAGTTTGAATAGCTTCCATCCTACTGCGTGAACACTTAAACCAGCACTGGAAATATTTAAGAACATGAAGGTTTTTTGACTGACTGGAAAGTGAGGAATTGCATGGAGCTTGCTGCATGAATGTAATGAATACGAAGACAGTCTCAAGGATCAGCTTCATTTCGGGTTTGCTTTTTCGGGGGGGGGGGGAAAGTAGTTCTTGGGTTTTGTGTTGGGTTTTTTTTTCCTTATCCCTTTTTTTTACCTGGAGGTTCATCAGCTTCACAAAAATGGGAACCAGTCATAACATTTTTACACAGAGGTGAAATAGCAGCATCATGTCACAGCCCTTGTTTATTTTCTATTCCCAAGTTTGCCCCATTCTGGGTAGAACTGGGAGGAATAATGTGTGCTTTGAGTAAGGATGCTAAATGTTATCTAGCAAATTAGTACCTAAAGCAAGATGAAGGATTTCCAGTAGAACATAATATTGCCATGTGACTTGCCCTTTGTGTTTTAATTTGCATGTATGTGTCCAAAGCAGCAAATCTTGTAACAAAGAAGGAAATGGAACAAGTCTTAGCTGTGTGCTGTAGTTAAGAGAGATTTCAGTATTGCTTCTCATTCATGAAACACTTGTTTTAGGGGTGGAAGGGAATCAAATGGATTCAATAAGGGCAACCTGGAGAATGTTTAGAGTTTTTTTGGAATCTAAAATGTGTTTGCGTATGAAATCGTGGTTCTTGCATAGGCTGTTTTGATGGTAAACTATTTTCTCTTCATTAGAATTCTTCATTTTGTGTCCCCAGTAACAGGTACAATACACTTAATAGTTCAGTACATCACCACTCCTCTGTTTTGTGTGGATTGTTTTGCCAGTATTTCTGTAGTTGGATTATTTTTTTCACTGTGACGATGTTAAGGATGTTGATGTTATCTGTAGTACTGGTGCTGTACAAATACATGGGGAAAGGCAGTGCCTGGTCTCACGACAGCCCGGCGGGGGTCCCACTGTCACAATATGGGGCTGCTTTCATTTTGCTGGCGACTCGGAAGCAGGGATGGAAGCTCACGTTCCTCCATCCCTACTGTAGCATCTTCTTCACCGCACTGCCGATGCCAGAGCTTCTTTTGGACCCTGAGCTGTACTGGTGTGCACAGCAACCTGGCAGAGCTGCTTGCTTGTATCTTCCCAATTTAGGCTAGATAAAAATCTCCCATATCGTGACAAGGATGTATGTGATGCTTCTACAAAAATCTTGCTTCCTCTGATGTCCAGGGCTGCTCCAGTAAAAGAAAGGGGTTTAACATAAAAAATTACTCTATTTTTGTTTTGTAAGGCAATATTAGCTGAAATCCTGCTTGGCGAGGTTGAGGGCAATGCAGCAACATTAACCCAGATTTTTTGTTTGTGTTCTGTAAATAAATTATAACAGTGTTTTGTATGAATGTTGTTCTTCAGAATTGGAGTATTTTCTATCAGGGTTTGTCAGCTTTTGGGTGTCTCTTATTAACCACCCCAACCCACTGCAATCTTTCATTTAGAGCTTGACTTCTTTTTCAGAAGACTTTTCGCTTATTGAGTTGAAAGGAAGGCAAGAAGTGCTTCGTGCTTATTTCTCAGCTGAAGATCAGTGGACTCTCCATATGGATGTTTGTTTCTTCTTTGTGGTAAATAAAACTATTGATTTGGTTGTCTTTCTGCCATAGACAGTGGATGGATATGTCTGTTGGCTCAGAGAAGAGGCAAATATTTGATACGGACAGAATTAGGTCTTGAAAATGAGACGTGTGGTTAGACTTCGGTGTTTTGCAACTCAGCTTAATATACTGCATTCTTTAATTGTAGAAATTGATGCATAATTAAGTAATTGAATAGCTTTTATAAATTAGCAACTGTGCTTGTGGTCAGAGCTTAACTGTGATGTCTAGCAAAAGAGAAACTTGAGTTTTCTGGAGGAAAATCTAACTTCTAAGAAGCAGCATCAGCAAAAATCTAGGTTTGTAATCCCTCAAAAGCTATGAGAGGTGTTAAAAGTAGACTTGTCAGCTCGTCATTTATTAATTTTTCATCATTGGTAGGGGAAGAAGGAGAGTTCTGTTTGTTTGGAAGTAGAATTTGTGGCATAAATAATATTTATTTTTTTAATTGAAAAGGAGAAAATATGGATGTGCGATGTTTTGGTTTAGTAATGATGTGATGGAAGAATATATGTGGTTTGGTCGTTGAGATGCAGCCTGAATCATCTCTTGTTACTGTATGAATACCAAAAGCTGTAAATAATCAAAATCTTATGAATAATAACATGCATAGAGTTCTGCTTTTAAATTTGTGAACCATACAGACTAGAAAATACTCTTATCTTCTCTGTATTAAACATCAGGTAGTCTGTTTTTTTAGTAAGATGCCTGAATGGCTGAATTCCTGACCTTCTGCTTTTTGTCTTTCAGAAATCTTTAGCTGTCTGTGTTACTCAGTATCTCACAGGGTAGCTTCCTGTAAATGGCAGCAGGACCATGTCATCATTTTTAGGGTTTTCTTGAAAGTAGGGGTGTTAAATAGGATAACCAGCTGGCTGTTTAGTTTTGGGTTTTTAAAAAATATTCTTATCTCCGGAAAGCTTTGCCCTTTTTTTTTCTCCCTTCAAAGTTTATTGTAGCAAGGAAATAAAGGAGTAGAGATATGTTTTCAACTTGTTAAATAGGCTGGAAAATGGGGCAATTGTCTGTTTGGCGCCTAGATATATTTTAATAGCGGTGGAACACCATTAGCATAACCAGTGGAGTGATGGTAATGCCTTCAGCAACAAAAGTGTCTAAACATTATTTTGGAATTAATTAAAAAAACCCCCGACATTTGCAAGAGATTCAGCTGCCTACAGTGAGTAAATATATTGTAGCATCCTTCGGCACACCAGATGTTTGTCCCCAAGCTGCAGTGGCTGGGAGCGCCCGAGCAATGGCAGCCACACAATGCGTCTCTTCTTTCTGAACCCTTTTTGGCTAATTGGTGATAAAATATTTGCATTGGCCGGTGGCATTACCTCCAAGTAAACGATGTTTACAGAAACACTATCTCTTTAAATGTTGTTTGGCAAATGGAGGGAGAGGAGTCTTCTTACTAGAATGGAATTTGTCATCAGATACCAACCATGGCTCTGAAAACTGCAGCTGCCTGAGCGGCGGATTGTTAGACGTGGTAGGGGTACATAACCCACATACATAACCCCGTGGAGATGGGCAATGCGTGTGCTTCGGTTGTAGTTTCTGCCACGTTATGTTTGGGACTTGGTGCTCAGTTTATTTTACAAGAATATATATTAGTTATATTCTGACCTTCGAAGCAATGCAGGGGAATTATTCAGCCGCTACGTTTTGTCTGTTAAGTTTTCTGGCGGTGACTGAAAGGACAGACTGGCTTTTACAGCTAGTGAGAATATACTAGCATGTGGAAGTCTGCTCATTCTTCATGTGGTAAATACATCGTTTGGCTTATTTAATATAAAAAAAAGGTCTTCCTTAATTAGCAATACTGCAGGCTGACTTGTGACAAGCAGGGAGCTTTCCCAGGATGTTATTTCCACATGTTTTAAGAGTACAGACAATGGGGACAAGCTTGGAAGTGTCAGCGTCGCACGTGAAAGGCTGCCCATGTGGGGCAGGATTGGTAAGAGGATAGGAGTTAAAATCTTTCAGAAGTACTCTGGATTTGGTGTATTTACTGTTGGTGCGACTGTCATTCATTTTGCAGATGGCAAAGTGTGACTTTTTGGGAAGGATGATGTCTTTCAGGCAATGGAGCAATTCTTAGTTTTGTTTGTGCAGGCAGGCAAATCTGGAGGTACCTTTTTCTGTAAGCAAATGAAAAGCTTGTATTTAAGAAAGTAGGAATGAGGGAACTTCATCTTCAGTTAGGGTTTTAAAAATTCTATACTGAAAAAAAAGGTGATTTTAGTTAAATACATATTTTTTAATACACACGCAGTATGTTAAAACAGTACTGATGTTATAAAGTCAATTCTTTTAGAAGCAATTCAGTGATAAAATTGAGGTGGTCCTGTACAGTCTTTACTCCTTCAGTTATAAAGTTTTTAGTGAAATGAGCACATAAATGGAATTAACTTTTCCAGTTCTGCTGTAAATAGAAGTATGCAAGTTCGTAGTTAATGAGCACGTTTGGTATTTTATTTTCCCTTGTTGGGAACCTAGACTTTATGGTATGCCATTCAAATTCTAACCTGAAGGAAGAGGGATCCGAACATGGGTTTTTCAGTCTAAGATGAGTGTCTTAATTAATATCTTATGAAATAAAAGGAGGATACAGCCAGTTATCACACTCTGTTTTACTAACTCATGCCTTTGGTTCTGTTGTTTAAGGAAATAAGAAAAAAAGGCAGCAATGCTTTGTTTCAGACTGAAGACAGCATATTTCTCCCCCAAGAAGTAAACACCGAAATTAGTTGCTTTTAACTTTTCCCCTCTCTTGCTACTGAACCAAAAATCAATTACTTGTGTAGGCATAATTCTGGTTGCAGATCTCCTATGCAGCCATAAACAACATGAACAGTGTCACTACAGAAACTTCTGTCACTCGTAAGCTTTAAAAGAGAAATGCTGCTTATTTAGCAAATTGAAGAGTGATTGACTCCTCTGATTATGTTTTCCCTTCTGTTCTGATTTTAAACTTAGTGACACGTTCACTGAAAGGTCCCCAAAAACACTACGCTGTATTACGTGGGTATTTTTGGCCAGCCTCTACAACAGTATTGTGTTATGCGATAATACTTCTGTAACACCAGAGTTAAGTTTGCTTTAGATCTGTATTTATTGCTTTGTAAGAGAAATTATAAACAGTAGTTGGACAGAAAGAGTCTTCTGAGTGTTCTTGTTTTAAATAGAATAATTTTAATACATAGACCAGGCTTAATTTTCCTGAAACTGTGGCAATAGCAATAACTGCTTTTGTTTTCAGGGTCATGGCCATGTTGTCTGGTTGGTTCATATGAAAGCACCTGTGCATTACAACTGTAACTTTATTACTATAAATCTCTGTCCTTTATTTGCTTTCTCTAGAGCCGGATATGTCTGCCTCGTAACAGCGGAGAGTGACAGGCAGTTCATCTATGGCTCCATCTGTCTCTCTCCAGTTTTTGGATCTTAATGCCCCTCTTGCTTAGCCTGACCTGGAAAGCATTTAACTGTATAAACATGCAAAAACATCACTTTCCCCTCTGAACTCGCCTCCAAATTACAAGGTAAATTAAGGACTTCTTTCAGTAGTTTTTATCCTCAGAGTTGTCTCATTGGTAGACAATATAGTGGTCTAGATTTCAAAATTGTTACAGTTCAGCAGCGTTGGCCTCTGATTGAAATCCGTGATCTTACCGTGCAGGGGTCTCAGTCTTTATCAGAACGTCAAAATATATTTATTGCATAATGCTGGCACTTACCATAATTACATTGTTTTATGTGTTGTCATATTTACCTACCCAAGCTCTTCTTTTATTTTAAAATTATGAGCTCTGGTGTTTAGAAGTATAGTTGATTAGCTTTGAATGTATTAGCGTTTATAGTAGTCCTTAAAATTGTTACAAATCGATAATATTGTTGTTCTCTTAAATAAAATATGTAAGAAACTTAGGCTTAAGAATGTAGTGTTTGAATACAAAGGAAAGTAATGGACTTTCCACTGTCTCTTTTTTTGTGGAAAAGAAAACCAATTTAGAAATTTTCAGTCCATCCTTTTTATAAATGGATGGAGTTTTTATCCAGCAGGATAACAGTTAACTGATCGTGATGGAAACCTCTGAGTTACAGCAGGAACTGGTTACTCCCGTGAGGCGGTGGGCAGCTGCTCGGTCCCTTTGACTGAACTTCTCGACAGCTGTTTTGCCTTTAAAGGTCAGTTTAACTTTCGGACCAGACGAGCTCCTTGCTTCTAAGCAGAGCATGCCAGCAGAGTGAAGAGCTGGAATGCAGTTTGACATTGGGAATGAAATTTCATGAATTTCTTTCTCACTTCCTCAGTCATTCAACCAAATCTCACAATACCCACTTTCGTAACAACTGGCGAAGTGCGTTTTAGAAGGATAATGCTGTGTCGGAAGAAAAAGGTTGTATGAAAAATTAGAGCATGCTGATGTTGTGAATAGTATAAGGCAGAGTCGTTGAAGGTCTAAGTAGTGTATTTTAGCGATGTTTACTTGTATTACAATGCATGTAGAACCGTGGTTGTGCAAGGCATTGAAAAAAATATACCTAATTAAATTCCTGTCTGAAAATGTGTGGTATGTATACAATTACTGGAATCAAGCACCATTCTTAAAAATGGATGTGGCAAGAAAAATTTGCCTTTCAAAAGACCGGAGAAAGGCATGAAGTCTCAGCAAATTGTAAGTGCTCAGCA
>NW_010168855.1:18487-30609 GCF_000695765.1 Mesitornis unicolor
TAGCTCTTAAAATTAGAAACATTTGTACTGTACTGTGTTTTCAAGGAGAGTCATAATTTGCTTCTCTGTTGGACTACGAGGCCTGTTTCACCACAGCAGGATTGTGCATCTTGTGACCGGCCAGTCTGTAGTAGGTATTTCAAGGGAGGTTTGTCCTTTGGCATACATGTAAATGTTTTGTCAATCTACTCTATGAAAATGTCAGTATTGTATTGCCACTATTAAAATAATCGTTGTTAATAAAATAATCCTGCACAATATTGCTTTCTCAACCAGCAGCTTTGCTGAAGAGTTCAAAAACTCTATTGATTCAGGAATGAGGGAAAATTACCATGTTTCTTCATTTAATTCTTCCTTCGAAACTTAGTATCTCCATTTCTGTAGGTGGAGAAGGAGAAAACATTGTTACATCCACATGACAACTACAGTGTCATGCTGAAGTAACTCCTTGAATCTTATTTAGTTGCCTTTATATGCTTCCAGTGTAGATCTCCCTGGCTAGACTATTTTTGTGATGGTGATCTGTTCATATTTGCATGCATATTTCTATCTGATGTTTTGGTAACCTGGCAGGCCTGTTTTAAAATTATATTTCTTCTTGCTTCTCAGAAATAGGGCATAGGGGTATTAGGAGTTGTTCCACTGACCTTATTGCAAACGCATTAATGCTACTGTCTTTCTGCTTTCAATCATACCCAAATATTAATTAGTAATGAGAGGAAGATTGCAACGATGAAAAATGTAGGGCTTTGCTGCTCCTTCTGGCTGTTCACTTCTAATGATTGCTAATCTGTTCAAACACATGCGCTTATGCTCTCCTTACTTATTTCAGTTATTAATAGCAGTAGACTCGTACTCTCTGATAGCACTCAAGTCATTTCAAGTCACTTTTAGAACAGGAGAGGCACACACTCGCTGCCTTGCAATATCGTACTAGCAAGGAAATTGCGAGAGGAAGAGTCCAGCATGGGATGAATATTACAAACCTGAATAATTTATCATTTTTGTGGCAGAGATGGACTTTGTGGTAGAACAGAGCAGTGATCACTTTGGAGCCTGCAGCAGAAGGTAACCCTGGTGGGGCTCACCTGGGAAACGTGTGTGTGCCGCTCACAAGCGGAGGTCCAGGTTAGGTCTTCTGGCTGACACAGGAGATGAGGTGTCCTGGGGGCAATGCCAGGCTTCCTGATGGTTATAAAAAAGCTGGCAGGTGATGTGTGGGGAAGATAGGAGGTTGTGGACAGTGGGCTGCAGTGAAGTCTTCGCTTCTCTCACAGTGAAGGGCACTGCTCGTAGACAGGCTGGGTACTCGCTTAGTACTCCACGTGTAATTCTGGCGAAATTCAGGCTTCTGTTTTCATTACTCGATAAAAATGAATGGATCTACACCACTGACTTTATTTTAAGTGTAGTGACTCTAAATGGTGATTCTAAACAACTGTATTAGGAAAAGGGGGAGGTAATTTTGAATTATTTTCTGGTGTGGTTGTACAGAATGATTACAAACAATTTAAAAGGGGTTTGAAAAAAGCAACTAAAAAGTATCATAGAATCATAGCATACCAGGTTGGAAGGGACCACAAGAAAGGATCTGATCTAACTTTTCTAGGTAATAACATAGTTTAAATGAGATGAGTCAGCACCCTGTCAAGCTGACTCTTCAAACTTGACCAATGCAGGGGATTTCACCACTTCCCCTGGAGATTGTCCCAATGTCTGATGGATCTTATGGGAAACAAATTTCTTCTGGAATGGGAATCTCTCCAGAAGCAACTTGTGTCCATTGCCCCTCATTGTCTTTATGTGACTCCTCGTGAAAAGGAAGTCTCCATCTTCTTGGTGCCACCATTTATGTACTGGTACATGGTGATAAGGTCCCCCCTAAGCCTTCTCTTCCCAAGGCTGAACAGGCCCAGTTTTCTCAGCCTTTCTTCATACGGCAGCTCTTCCAGTCCTCTGATCATCCTCATGGCCCTTCTCTGGACCCTTTCCAACCTGTACGCATCCTTTTTGTATAGCGAGGACCAAAATGTAACACAGTACTCGAGGTGTGAGTGTCTCTGAATGCTGTCACTACAAGAAATAAAGCCATCTATAACCTTGTGAAGTATTACATTTCGTTTTAGACTGGGAAAACGAATAGCCTATCTTTTGATTGGCACCAGGTTCCTCCATTTCTCTCCCCAAGCCCAGCTTGTGTTAATGATTTCCTACTGTCCCAGCAGCTGGTGTGAACTGGAGGAGTACTGGGAATTCTCTATGGTGTTTGGGGTGGGGGCCAACTAGGGGTGTGAAACGCTCCCCAGCTCCTGTGGTTCAGTGACAGTTTCTCCAGCCCTGCTCTGGCAGGGGTTGGACAGGGGGAGCTTTCCAGGTCCCTTCTAACTCCTACTGTTCTGTGATCCTGTGAGGTGTGCATTCAGTCATACCCCTATGGCAATGGTTTAAAGCCCTGCAGAACATGGAGTAAGTTTAGGTATTTGTGATAAGCATATTGGATCCTTTTTCAGAATCTGTCCTCTGCATCCTCTGAAGTGTCCTTTTAATTTTTTTCTTGAATTTTCTTTCTACCTGCTGTTATGGAGGCAGCATGGTGTGGTTATTCTTTTGTTCTTTCTGATTGCAGGCTGAAAAATGAATGTACAACTTATAATTGGAATTAAGTTCCATGGGCTAACTATTTAATTAAATGTTCTATGTGAATTAGTGTTCTTACGTTTTTGGTGTTTGTATGGTTGTAAGGAAATCCACTTAATGGTGTTTGTAAGTATGTGAGATTATTTTAATTTCAAGAAATTGCGCTGAAATTAATTGTATTAATCTAACAATAGTTAAAATATTTGCTGCTTTTATAAAATAATTAATATTGCTAGTCGTGATTTTCTTAATGTGACTTTTCTTTTGGGTTTTGCTGAAATAGCAAGAAATAATTGGAAGATACTTTCTTTCAGTTGAGAATGCATTCCTAGATCAGTGGAGCAGGGGTTTATGTCTTCAGCTCTGACTGAAATGTGTACCTCACCACGATTTGGTAGTTATTCTTTTAAAGGTAAATTGATAACAGGAAGTCAAAGATGTGGTAAGAAATGTACTAAAACAGGGCTGGAGGAGTTATAAGAGGCCGCCCTGCATCAGGACATTCTTAGCTCATTTAGCAGAATTTCTTTGCAATGGTGTGAATTGTTGAGGGGTTGTTTCAGCTCATAATTCATAAGAATTAATGTATATAAATATCTTCATAAGGCACAATATCCAGGCCATTCTGAAGCAAATGTGTGGGAAGAAAACTGGAAAAGCCTAGGGAATTCTGTAGGGAATTAAGCTGGAGGTTGAGGGGTGTGGGGAGAATGGAACTGATGACAATAAAAGGCCCTCTAAAAGCTGCAACATTATTTCATAAAGTCCGTTACAGTCATATTTTAGCTGATAAGGACTTTTTCAGACTGTAGGGTTTGGTTTTGTCACTATACCATGAAGTAAGTATTGAATCTGCTGTGACCTAAATCAGTGACAGCTGTCTCTACTGGTGCAATGTTAAACAAATATGAGTAAAATTAACACAGTGCAGCATGGTGACTGTTCAGTTTCTGCTGGATTTGAGATATAGACTCTGATTTCCTTGCTTGTGGTGGGTTAACCCTTGCTAAATGCTGGGTGCCCACCAAGCTGCTCTGTCACTTCCCCCCCTCAACTGGACAAGGGAGAGAAAATACAATAAAAGGCTCGTGGGTCGAGATAAGGACAGGGGAGATCACTTAGCAATTATCATAATATGGGCAAAACAGACTTAGCGAAATTAGTTTAATTCATTACATATCAAATTTATTACCATCAACCTTTCCCCCCAGCTCTCCTGTCTTCCCAGGCTCAACTTCACTCCCAATTTTCTCTACCTCCTACCCCCAAGTGCTTGGGGAATAGGGGTTCCAGTCAGTTCATCACACATCACCGCTGCTGCTGCTTCTTCCTCACACACTTCCCCTGCTCCAGTGTGAGGACCCTCCCATGGGAGACAGTCCTCCACCAACTGCTCCAACGTGGGGCCTTCCCACAGTTCTTCATGAACTGCTCCAGCGTGGGTCCCTTCAGTGGGGTACAGTCCTTCAGGAACAGACTGCTCCAGCGTGGGTCCCCTGTGGGGTCCTGAATCCTGCTCTGGTGCAGGGCCCTCCATGGGCTGAGGGTGGATCTCTGCTCCACCATGGACCAGTGTGGGCTGCTGGGGGGGACCACCTGCTTTACCATGGTCTTCACCATGGACTGCAGGGAAATCTCTGCTTAGGTGCCTGGAGCACCTGCTTCCCCTCCTTCTTCACTGACTTAGATGTCTTTGGTTGCTGTCACCCAGCAGTTTTTCCTCCTTAAGTACATTATCAGAGAGGTGCTCCCATGGTTGCTAATGGGCTCAGCCTTGGCCACCACTTCACTGACTTAGATACCTTTGGTTGCTGTCACCCAGCAGTTTTTTCCTCCTTAAGTACATTATCAGAGAGGTGCTCCCATGGTTGCTAATGGGCTCAGCCTTGGCCACCAGTGGGTCCATCTTGGAGCCGGCTGGCACTGGCTCCATGAAACATAGCAAAAGTTTCTAGCAACTCTGCACAGAAGCCACCCCTGTAGCCCCCCTGCTACCAAAACCTTGCCAAACAAACCCAATACATGGCTTTATAGACTGCCAGAGAGTTTTGACTGAGAGTTTATAGACTGCCAGAGCGCACAGAGAGCTTTGGTCTGGTCACTGTATTTAAGAATCATCACTGTTTTCTTGAAGCTATTTCATACTGTGTATGTAGTGCACATGTAACTGGAGTGTCAAGCTTCACTGGTAACTTAGTTTACAACTGTGCAGAAAAACTGTAACTAAGATTATATATAAAACTATAACTGTAACTAAACCATAGTCATGCTCTTAACACAAATTGTCCAAGTGGCCGCAGGCTTTAGGGTGAACTTCACATGAGTGTCAGTCACTGTTTGCATGGTTGATCAATGGTCTATAGATGTTTTATCAGTTTTACTTGGAAAATAATACAAAAAGACAGCTTTGTGGAAGACACTGCTGGTGCAGACCCCTACAATGACAAAGTAGTATCAGTTCAGAGTTTACTTGTAGGATTAGCACGTGCTACACCAGTGTATGACCATTTTAATTGATTCAAGTCTTCACAGGGCTTACTGCAGTTGAATCAAATCAGATCAAGAATAAACTTTTTAACTGCAATATCACAGGGGGCACACATGTAAGTGTGTGAAGACAAGAACTTGATGTTTCTATTAGATTTTGTATGTGGGAGGCCTCGCTGTTGTCTACTGCCTGTGCAGTTAGAGCTGCCTGTCTAGAATCGGTGTCTTGCTGAGTTTATGATAAACAACATTACACAAGTTCGTGCACTGGCATCCAAAGATACAGAGTTTATTTCGAATGTTTATGCAACACAGTCAACTGACTTGTGTCACTTTTTTTTTTTTTATAGTCTTTTTTCCTCAAAACTTTGCAGGTTATCAGATCTCTAAGAACCTCTGGCAGTGCTCAGACAGCTTTCTTGATATTTAATTCTAAGGCAACTGCTGTGCAGGCTGGCGGGGCTAATTGGTTTCTTTGGGATTGTCTTCACCACGCTGACATTTCTGACACAAATTCGATCTTCAAGCAAGCAAAGGAAACCTAAATCGAGCAGGCTTTCACCTGAGTTGGTTGGCCTGGCTGGGAGTAGAGAATCAAGCCTAAATTAGCACCACTCCTGTAAAACAGAAACCATGCTGCTCAAATATTGTTCTGTAATGTGGTGGCTGTCTCTTGTGCTGGTCTGTTGTGGTTTAGGGCTGGGCCAGCCACTAAATCCTGGACAGACGCTCTCTATTAACCTCTTTCCCCTCCCCAGAAAGGGAAGAGAAAAGAAAATAAGGGAGAGAGACCCTCATGATCCCTCAGCTTTATACCAAGTGTGACATATGTGGGATGCAATACCTCATTGGCCAGTTTTGGGTCCACTTCCCATCCATAGGTGCAGACAGGACACCCATAGTGAGACAGTGGCCTGGAGCTTATCTTCTAGCAGCATGTACTGGAAAAACATGCTGCTAGTTTCAGCAAGTTCAGCCACTTAAAAGAGACTGAGCTGAAAAGTAAAATCACTAAATAGAAAATTAGTTCTGTTTAGCTCAAACCAGGACGTGGCCTAGCTGCAGAGAAGCGTCAATCAGCAGAGACAGTTTTCTTTCTGAAGCCAAAAGAGCTTTGAATGTTCAATCTTAAAGTATGTGGGAAAGCTTAAGAGAAAGTGGTGTATAAAAATGAAGCTCTTACTGCCCTTAGTGCAGTAAATGAGAACGGGAATAGTGCCTGTAGCATAACTACTACTTTGTGAAAATTGTGACAAACTTTGAAAATTCATCTTCCACATGTACATGTTCAGAGAAAAAGGGAGGAATGTAGAGAAGGTATGTGCATCAGAGATGCATTTTCTTGGTGGTATGAAATGTAATAGAAATAAAAATCAGACAGCAGTTTTGACAGGGAATAATGTGTTTGTTGTTTTACACAGGCAGCTCAGTTGCTCTGCTATTTGATCATATTAATGACATGAATTTACTTGTGGCATATCTGCTGCTATCTGACAAAACATAAAGCATTTATTGGCTGCTGAGCTGGGAGGATTAGGAAAATCACCAGGCATAGCTTCAGCACCCTGTTTGTGCTCCTCAGGCTACCCCACGAAGGTGCTTTTCCCTAGGGCAGTGGGCTGTACACATGGAGAGCGGTGTTGATGTGGATCTGTGCTATAACTGATGATGTTTCCCTTTGTAGCTGAATCCTGCTGATAAGTCTGTAAGGTGAGCTGTGATCTTGGGTTCATCTGTACTGCAGATTTTTTTACAGAGGCTGCAGTCTTGCCAATGCTTATTCCCATGAACGTTATTGTGAAATTCAAATTAATGTGATGTGTGTGGCTATGGAGTCCTCATTCTGACTCACTGTCATATATTTGATCTTGCCAGAGTCAAACATACTCCAATTTAAATGCCAAGAAACTGTGAAAGGACGTCCCTCTGAGACCCAAGTCAGACTGTAGTGTTTCTACTTAAGAATCAGATTATGCTCACTGAGATGTGTAAAGGTTCAGGAGAAGAGTCCAAGAGTGGCAGAAGATGAGCAATTCAGCTGGCATCCCAAGGGCTGCCCACAGCAACGTGCAGTTAATGCAGTGCTAGGCTTGCAGATCAGGACTTGGAAGAATTGGCTGCCTTCACTCACCTTTATGAACGCAGTTGGCTGTGCAGAGGGTGAATGCATTCTGCACTTAGTGGTGAGGGTGGAATCTTCTCCCTCATGGGCCCTGGAAGAATCTGAACTCCACCAGTATTTTGATGGGAATTTCTCCCACTTTGCTGTTTCATTTTATACATTTCATTCTGTCTTGGTCAGAGCAAGAGGAATAATACAGTCTGTTTGTTTGCTTCTTGATGACTGAATTAATTTCTTGGTCATCTTGTAAGAAATGTTTAGAGAAGGCATTTTCTCCTTAGAATAAGAATCTGGCACAATTTATATCCTCCCATCATCCTAAACTAAAGAGGGTGCTATGCAGAATGAACACAGGCCACGGTAAGGGCTGGGTGTTCCACAAGAAACATAGAGCACCAGGATCCCTTTAATAAAAGCTCCTCACTGGCTGGCTTGTGACTTTTAAAATACATTGTCAGTAAATTAACAGGTCGGACAGGTTCTGCCTGAAAAGGCTATACAGACCAAGAATTCTTTTAATTTTAATTACTAGAGTGGATGAAAGCAAGGTGTGGTCGTTGGCTCAGTGCAGAGTCAGGAGCCGACTGGCTTCTGTGCCTTCAGGTAAATCTCAGCTCCCTGCCTCGCTGCTCCAGCTGGGAGAGGGGTGTGCTGCTCGCCTCGGGAGGAAACCGAACGCATTTGTGTTTGCGAGGCTCCTCTGAGACAGAAATTGTACACGTGTAGTATTTCTAATATGTTGTCTGTGTTAGATGTTAGAAGACGAACCTTTTTAATAAACATTGTAAAATAAAAATACTTCGGTTTAGCTTAGATGCATTCTTTCTTTTTGTGGAAACTAACTGGAAAATGCCCTCACAGGACCTCTGGCATAAATACTTCCCTATGATGATTTCTTCAGTTTTGTGTTATGAGTGTCTGGCTTTATCCCAAGACAGAAGATCTCTGAATAACTGAGTCCATTTGATGAATGAGACTTAAGAAGAAAATGTATTTTTACAGTGTATATCCATCTATACAGTTTTTAAAGCTTTGTGCTCTGCCAAACCCAACCATTTTAGCACTTTAAGATTGGCCTTCAAAATAGTTCAGTTAAAAAATTTTCACTGCTTTCTAGTTTTGAGTTTTTGGACTCACTTTGAGGCACAATTTGCATCGTTCTTTGTTTATCTGTTACAATCAAAAGCTTAAAAAATAAAAATAAATTGTGTGCAATGTCTTCAGATGCCTTTGGGAGAAATGAAGCTTTCAAAAAAATCAGTGTTGCAAGACTTTTCAATCTTATGGAGTTGCAACATGGGGAAAAAAGGGGCAATGTCACTGCTGGGTTTGAGTTTTTTCAGTGGTGAAGTTTCCTTATTTTGCTCACTTGATCCAGTCCGTTATCATATTTGGAAAAAGGAAACTTAAAATACTGCTCCAGGCACAGCAGGATTTTTTTTTCCTGTTGACCCCAGCACTGTTGTATCTGTACTAGACTTGACATTTCTGAAGAAATACACATGAAATACTTGGAAATCTCCTTCAGTTTGGTGCTTTGGGTTTGAATTGGTATTCGCCCGCATCTCTCCGGGTTTGCAGTCGCTTTGCTGCAAGTGCGGGCAGGCACGCGTGATGCCGCCGTGGAGGGGACCGACCCTGCCCTGCAGCTCTTCCTGCATCGCCTTTCTTCCACTAGACACAGCTTTCCTGCTTAGGTGCTTAAATCCACAACCAAAGTGAAGGAAAGAGAGAACACACTGGGAAACGGAGACCGTTCACTGGTTTTGTTGCATTTCTCTGTTAACTGCAGAGAGTTGCTGTACATTGCAGGCTGCGATGTGCACAGACACCACAGGGTTTCATTGCTTGCTGTGACAAATGCATCCCGACTTACAGTGCAGTGAATTGTTTCACTAATCCTCTTCTACCACAGCCTCTAGGATTAATTTTAGTGGCAATTTTGCTTTGCTTTCTTTGATAGCACTGTTTCATGGACGATTTTATTTCCGCGTATTTAGAATGAAAATTGGGAAATAATAATAATAATTTGCATTTTTTCCATTCTAAACAGTTTTAACATTTTTTTGTTTGTATTCCTCTGAGCAGCACTGTCAAAAGTGCATTTCAAAATACTTTTGAGAACGTGGAATGATTTAGTAGAGTATCTGCATGGCTAAAGTGTGTGATAATTAAAACTAAGCATTGCCAAAAAACGAACAGATCTTCAACTCTCTTTACTTAAGCTGTATGTTGTAAAGGGCTTATTTATTTATTTTTCATTAAGCCAACAGCATGCATGGGAAAAGGATTTCCCTTCAGTTCTGTTTTAATAAACTGAGGCAATGAGTATAGAGAAAAACGAGCCCTTTTTTTTAGAAGTCATTATAAATATACACATATGTGTGCGTGTACATGTGTGTACATATAGTATCATAGAATGGTTTGGGTTGGAAGGGACCTTAAAGCTCCCCCAGTCCAACCCCTGCCATGGGCAAGGACACCTCCACCAGTCCAGGCTGCTCCAAGCCCCGTCCACCCTGGCCTTGAACACTGCCAGGGAGGGGGCATCCACAGCTTCCCTGGGCAACCTGGGCCAGTGCTCACCACCCTCACAGGGAAGAATTTCTTCCTGATATCCAGTCTAAATCTCCCCTCTTCCAGTTTAAAACCATTCCCCCTCATTCTGTCACTACCTGCCCTTGTAAAAAGTCCCTCCCCAGCTTTCCTGCAGGACCCCTTCAGGAACTCGAAGGCTGCAATAAGGTCCCTCTGGAGCTTTCTTTTCTCCAGGCTGAACAGCCCCAACTTCAGCTGGGATAGATTGCACTGATTATTTTCATTTATTTCTATTGGCTAGATTCTTTGTAAAATCCTGATTTTAATTAACTATACATTCAATGGACTTTAACAGCCTGGGATGTGATTTTCTTTTCAAGCTAAAGGTCTAGAGTAAGGTGTTGTGAGTATTTTTGACTTTTCTTTTTTCCCCTGTAAAACAGTTTTCCTGTAACTTCATTCCAAATGAGTTCCCTATTTCCAAAACCAAAGTTAAGATAGGAAATAACGCAGGAAATAATAGGGAAAAATAGGAATTATTTTTGCCCTGTTTAAAAAAAAACAAACAAAAACCAAACCATTAATTCTGGTGACCTGTTCTAGAGGAGAGATTTGAATTCTGACCTGTGTGTACTTTCTACTGCCCATGTCAAAATCTGTTTAACAAGACCCTCAGAGGTGTGAGCAGCTGAATTGTGGATGTTTCTGCCCGCACTGAATCCGCTGGTGCTCGCAGCGGAGTGAGCTCGGCAGGAGGCAAGCAGAGCCAGATGAGGGGCTGAGAGCAGGGAGTGCTTTGGAAAGCAGGAAGGGATGCTGGCAGCACCGTGTGGGAATTATTGGAACTGGTTGGACGAGAGTTTGGGACAAGTAGGCACTAGTAAAGGAGTATTGGATGTGAACATGGGAGTCTGAGGTGCTGGTTTTGTGGAGGTAGTGCTGGGGGTGGTTCTTTTCTTTTTCGCTTGAATTAAATCCAGCTTCTATGTTAAAAGTGCATTGTATAGAGCATTCCTCATCATAAGCTGTTTTTTTACATAAGGCCTTAGTCTCGTGTAACGAGAGAGACAGTGCCTACTGAAAGAGCTATTTGATATTTGGGTAGGTTTTTCTGCGTTGCTTAGTGGAGCCTAAACTTTATGTTCTGCCCACCTATTCAAGCAAAGCTCAACACGGAGGATTATTCAATTCCTTGTAGATTTTTTTATGGCATTTAGCACTGTACTGCCACAAAGCTTCATAAACCTTTAATTAATCTTTACAACACCTCTTTGATATGATTTAATTAAATCATTATTCAGGACCAGAGCCAGTAAATCTTTCTTTACACAAAATGAGGTGAGGTCCTGTGGGAATGCAGGCTGAAAAGTAATCAAACATGATTATGCAGTGCAACTGTAAGGGTGGCAAGTCAGAGTTACCCCCAAAAATCCTTTTCCTGGCATTTTCTAACTTGCCAGTGTTTGATTTTTACAATCATTGCTATACTCTTTAAACGTTTCTGTATGTCAAAAATCATATGTAACATTATTTATCCTGGAAAAGGCTTCTGAAGACATCTAATGGAAAGAGTAGAACATATCCAGCTTGGGATTTTTGGTTTTATAATTTATTACATTTTGTAACCTTTTTGTCACTTCTTTTAAAGCAAACCCAAAGGAAAGCAGCTCAGCTGAGAACACCAGCAAAACCAGCCTTCATCCCAGTACGTGCACGTGCATCCCAGTGGCGTGCGGTTCGCGGGGCGGCTCACACGCGCTGCAGTCTTGCCTCTAGGCCGGTTACCAGGACTGACACTGTCTTATGCTGAATATTGAGGTTGTAAACACTGTGCCTTTGATGTTGAGGCCACAGGATCGTACATTCGTGTGTGGTTTCAGAGCTGCTTGGTGCACATTGTGTCTGTTTGTCTCTTGATTTATCGTCGTTTCAACAAATCACAGATTCACAGAATCACGGAATATGAGGAGTTGGAAGGGACCTGGAAAGCTCCCCCAGTGCAACCCCTGCCACAGCAGGATCACCAGAGCAGTCACACAGGAACACGGCCAGGGCTTTGGGTGTCTCCACACAAGGAGACTCCACAACCTCTCTGGGCAGCCTGGGCCATGCTCTGCCACCCTCACCCTGACAAACTTTGTCCTCATCTTCAGGTTGAACCTCCTGTGCTCCAGCTTGGGACCATTGCCCCTTGTCCTGGCATTGGCCATCCCAGAGCAGAGCCTGGCTCCTTCCTCCTGACACTGCCCTTTCCAAATTGATAAACATTTTTTTCATCACAGTTTTGGCTGTGTCATTAGGGTTTGCAGGAAAGCCAATGGCTAGATACAGAAAAGCA
>NW_010168856.1:0-369 GCF_000695765.1 Mesitornis unicolor
TCTCCGATTTCAGAGCTGTGTTCTCCACACTCGCAACACTGCCAGGTGCTGAGAAACTTTTAAATTCCTTTTGCGCGCTGACAAACAAGCTCCTAAAACCACACAAATAACTCCTTTTCCTTTGCCGATTTTGAACCACTTCTGGCTCTTACATTGTTTTATCTGCTTTACTACTTTATCCTCATCTTTCCAGAATTTCTGGGCCCACTCCATCCCGGCAGGGGATGGTGCACAATTATGACACAATTACGTTCCTGTAGTAATTTATCCAAGGCAATCCTGCCGACTACGCCAATTATGGCTTGGACTTTGTGACTTTTTTCTCTCTCTCTACACCCCACAGTGTTAGTTTTCAGCACTGAAACAGCC
>NW_010168856.1:463-4976 GCF_000695765.1 Mesitornis unicolor
GTTCAGCAGCGCCTTGGGAGGAAGGCACCTCCACTGCCACCAGGCTCCTACCCAAGCCACCTCTTCAGAAGAGCAGTGACCCGCGTTCTCCCCAGTGCAACGTGAGGGTGCTTTTCCTTTTCCAAGTGAACTGCTCCCAGACAGCGAATGTCCCCTTCCGTCTTCTTTTAACTGAGAGCTAACAATAAGCTCGCCTTGCTCTCTGAATCAGGGTCTGGACTTCCAGTCTCAGAGTGGGAAATGGTGTCTCTGCTGCAAGGGAAGCTGAACGAAGAATGAGTTTCTCCTCCCGTGCCTTTGTCTGCTGTTTCTCTGTGGTGTCACAAGAACCAGATGCTGCCCTGCTCTCTCAGGCTGCTGAGGGCCACCGGGGTGCACAGTGATGCCCAGGGTCAACAGGAAAGTGTCCAGAGACGGCCCAGGAGCTGCCTGCTGGTAGAGCAGCACTGCCCTGGAAGCAGGACAGTACAGATCGGCATATGCAGGGTGGGCTTGTGCTAGGACCCTCTTAAGAGGAGTTCAGCTTTAGATTGACGGCGTTGGATGTTTGTTCACGATGAGCTGCTCTTTCCCATGGTGCTCAGGCACTCTCCTTTGCCTTGCTCAGGGGGATTAAGGCAGTTTGCATGACCAGATCTTGGCAACCAGCCTACCTCACATTTTGTGCTCTGAATCCTGCCTGCTGGGGTGGGGTTAACAGGCCTGCTCATCAGCATGAAAGCAGACCCAGGCAGGAGCTCTCCACAGCGCCCTTGCAGCCACGTTGCCACCCACTCCCACACCCAAAGGGGCTTTCTGTCACCTCCTGCTCTTGCCTTATTTAAGCTCGTTGCGTTCTATGCTCGGCTGCTGGCCCGTATGGCAGGAGGCAGGCCTGTGATGGCACGTTCCAGCGCAATTGCAACGGCAAAGTGTTTTTACTCCCTCAGCAAAAATACATCAACTTGCACCTTTACGTGGATTGAAGAGTAGCGCTGGTGTCAGGCCAGCGTCCATCATTGCTCCTTCTCACTGGGTAGGGCAAGGGGTTCTCCCACTATACATTTGTCAGAGCTTGGGGATCGATGGCATTTGAGAGCTGTGGTTAAGCAGCCACGCAAAATTACCTGTGTAAAAACACAGTGCAGGGAACGTTAGCTAAGCTGCACTTAGATCACTGCGGATGTGTTATTTTGGGAGAGCATTCATACTGTGCAGTCCTTATTCAGACAAAACTGCAATTGACGTAATTTCTTCCATAATGTTGCTCTTATTTGACATCGTATCTATACATCTTGTACAAATCAAACTAATAATAAGCATTCCCGTGACAGACTCTACTTGTGGGTTAATTTTGGAATTCAGTTTATAGACATGCTTTGACTGCAGTGGGATTTATGTCCCTAAAAGGACTGCAGCAGCAGGGGACAAACACTAGAAAGTGGCTTTTTGTCTGTCATTCCACACATTTGCTTGTGGAGCCCTGAACAATGCTCTGATCTTCCCTCTGAAAACGGTCTTGTCACCTTCTGATTTACAACATTTTCCTCTGCCTTTCCTCTCTATGACTCGGTATTTCTTACAAGGCAGGTGTTGTCAGATCTCTCTTCAAACATATAATAACCACCTTTTGTATTGAACAGGCATATAAATTACTCAGCTTATGTGACAGAACAGAAAATAGAGAGTTGAGTATCTGGCAGAGATGCCAAAGAATGATGTTATTATAACCTTCCTGAGAAAGCTTTTCCAACAGAAAGTTATGTATCAGTGAGGGAACCGACGACAATATTTCCTTTATTGCACCACATATTAGGAAACATTATTGTATGATGGATTTCCAGGGGAATCACACATTTCTTATCAGGATGCTCAGCAGCCATCCTTGCGCATAACAGATGGGATTTAGAGACCCCAGGCACCGAAAGACATCTTGTACAATCGCAGGGTTTATGCCTGTCAGTATTACAGCCTTTTTATTCAGACCTTCTTGGGCCTTTTTCCAAGAGGTTCGTTCTTCATTGGAAAATAGTGCTCCTGCAAAATGAAACTCTTGCAGGTATTTCTTGACTATTCCTTCAAGAAAATGATACCAGCAATAGAATAGCTATTTCGAGGCAGAGTGGTCCAAATGAAACCAGATCACAGTGCTTGGCTGGGAGCAGTTTAAAACATCCCCCCAGCCTTGCCTGTGCTGCCGTCAGACGTATGGGGTGTGTGTTCAGATGCTTAGTCCCACCAGTTTCTGCAAAGAGGCTTGGCAAAGAGGCACCTGCAGTCATCTTCTGGGTGGAGCAACGCAGTGCACTTGGGCAGCTAGCAAACACAGCATCCCTGGGGCACAGAAGTAAAAGGAAGCATGCTGTAGTCCTGTAGGAAGAGCTGAAGGATGCCGCTCTTTTCAGGAGAAAAGAAGATTACAGGGTTGAAAGGCAACTTAGAGGAAAGCACCTGCAGCTGCTTCTCCATCTTGGGGTTTATCCACTCAAACCTGTATGGCCCTCTTTAAATTTCAGAATAAAGTGGCCTTTCCAAGGGCACTCAGGACAGCACAACACAACCACGGAAACACAAACCCCAAGCATTATCTCATCATCTCCCTCCTCGGTGGCTGGCTGCATCCTGAGGCAACCCCGTTACGTCGTGACTGGTGGCAGCGGCCAATCCTCCCCTGACTGCCACCTATAGCACCTGATCGAGAACCAGCAGCGTTTCCATCAGCGCTTTCTGCTCGATTTGTCGGTGCTCGTCAGCAGTCACTGACCTCGGATGGAGGCTTAGGATCGACCTGGCTGAAGTGCAAAATAAAGGAGCTAAAACCTCTCGGTAGAGGTTCACTCGCAGTTGGGACTCGGTGCATGGCTCCACCTCATGGCAGCTGCACAAATATGCAAGGAAAAAATTGGAGCTGTGGTTTGGGCTCATGGGGTGATGAATGAAACCGTTTCCTTCTTTGTAAAATAATCTCCAAGGGCTAGCAAGTCAGACTTAACCGAGACTTGGGAAATCAGGTCAGGTGCAGCTGAAATCTTGGTGTTGAGCTTTTGCTACTGAAGGCATGGAAGTCACCTGCAAGCTTTGGCTGCTCTGTGTCATCTCCCCTGTGTTACAGGTGGGGTGAGTAGTGCTGCCCACCATAAAGGCCACCCAATACTTCTTATTATCATATTTTGGTTTTGCATGTTTATAAATATTTCATTACAAAATTTGGGGGAGGCTGAAAATTTGCAGGCCCAATGTCTGCTTTGGAGAAGTTTTCTGGTGAAGTGAACTACTTGTTGTGGACACAGGATGCAAATATGCATCTGTTCTAAAACAGACTGTCAAATACTGTTATGTTTGTTTTCAACAACTTTTGTGCTGATGTTTTCGCTCAGGAACGTGACATTTGCCAGCTCGAGTAAGAGCTGCACTTTCTGTTTCATGCCGTTCCCATCAGAATGAAATAAAAACCACTAGAAGTTCAAAATGCTGCGGCCTCCCCAGCCCGTGAGACGTCCAGCACAGATCACAGTCAGTCCCTGCGACCTCGTCCCCGGCAGCCGGGAAGGCAGGCGAGGCAGCAGCCAGCGCGGCCGGGGCCACCGCGCAGCGAGCGGAGCCCGCACAGCGCCTCCCGTCTCACGATCTCTGCTGCCCCCGTGTGGGGGGGCACGGGGGAAGAAAACGAGCGTGTTTGGAACAGAAAGAGCGTGTTTTGAACGCGACCCCTTTCCCTCGTCAGTGTTAATACAGGCTCGCAGGCAGTTTTGCAAGACCTGATGTAACCCTTTCCGCAGTAATAATAGCGAAAATTGATCGTTGCTGGACTTTGTCACATTCAAAGCCACGCTTACTAATAAACCTGAGCTTCCATAAGAAAGGTCTTGAAACACACACCTAACAAACCAACCTATCAGTCTGCCCTTGTCCAGGCAGGGAGTCCTTGTCTGCTCTTTGGTAAGCATTTTTCTTCTTTATAATGTCATTTTGCTCTTCACTAATGCTCTCCAGCCAAGGTTATCAGAATGCTGATCACTAGACCTCCCAAGGGCAAGTCATCACCTAGGAAAATATTGCTCATCCTGAAGACGAAACACAGCCTCAAGCCCTGCTTTGAATAGACATAAAAGAAGAATGTCCCAGCCTGATGGTAGGAGTAAAAACTTTGTTTGCATTAGAGTCTTCTTCCTCCTTCTACTAGTAAGCATTGTAATTTAGAAAAGTATCAAAATATAGATAGAGCTATCAAGAAAGTCTGAATTCAGTTTGCTTCTCAGCTATGAGAGGCTCTGGTACCCTGAGTGTATTAAATACTGTATCCTGCATCCAATTCTAGCTGTAACTTAGTAGATCTTTGCTTTCATTTTACTGAAGCTTAATTGCAGTACAAGTTTGTTCTTACTGTTCACCTCCCTGTTGTTAAATCCCAAGATAACATTTGCAATGTGATGCATAATTGTGTGTGCTCTTGTAGCAATTACTAAAACCAGAGCAAACTTGTACAATATGCTAGTAACAGATAGCACATAAAGGACTAAAACCGTATGTGCTG
>NW_010168857.1:0-2836 GCF_000695765.1 Mesitornis unicolor
GTTCTGTGATTCTGTGATTCTGTGAATCAAAAAAAGTTGATTGTGAAAACCCATTCTAATAGCGGCAGCACTTGCAACAGGTACCTTGGTAGGAATGCAGAAAAATCAAGTCATGAACACAGCTGAAAAGCTGGACAACTTTTCCGTAATCAAAGGTGATAACGCCTTTGTCCAAGAAATAACACGGCCACCACTAGCAATGGTGATAGTAGTCCTGTGGGGAAACAGTGAAGAGACATCTCATGTCACCTCTGGTCAAGTACCTCCCTTTTTAAGCTAGCAATTTTCTGGACAGTTTATCCTCTTGGATAAAGATAAACAAAACAACTCCCGGTCTCTCAGACTGAAACCTCCTATTGGTGATCTTCTCTGATCTCTTCTCAGATGCTTAGAGGAGAAATATTCAGTTCCTCCTCCTGAATAAAGAGTTGCATTTCATGTTAGCTGTATAATATATGGGATCTCTAAATTTTATTTGTCTGCAAATTCATGCACAACTTTCTGCCATTCCAGAAAATATTTAAGCACAGACTTTCACTGAGTTGAAACCTTTTATTTCAGTTGAGCTATAAAATGAATCTCTAGCTCATTGGGACTTATTCTTCTCTCGGAAAATATCTGCCCATAATAACGTCTGAATGACAACACTTTGTATGTCCCACTGAAATAAGTCCAGCAGAGAATATAGTTAGAGTGGAATTAATAAATACAGTCAAATTTTGGCAGTTATCCAAGTACTTGCTACTGTTGGTGACACACACAATGAAATGTTGGAAACAAAATCTAATAAATATAAAATAGAGTAGGAAGCTACTTGCTGTTATATATCTCCTATAATACATTAGGTAACACAAGCTTTTTAAAACCTCTAAATGAATTCTTTAAAAGACTGCTTTGGTTTTTGATAATGTGTAATAGTAAAACTAATAGTAATACTTATCACATCATGCAAGAATCTTGAAGTGCTTTACTAAAGAAAGTAAAGTACCATTATCCCCATGTTACACAGAGAAACTGAGGTATGGACAGGGCATGTTAATATCCCATGGTGATAAGTAAGTGAGTAGCATGAGAATATAACTTGTGCCTCTTAAGCTTTATGCCCATCTTCTTCTTGCTGAGTAACATTGCCTCTAAATTTTTTCTAAGCAATACATGGTTCTTAATACAGTTTGGCATTATGAGTGTTTGCAAAACACTCTCTGACCACAGTCCAGTCACTTGCTATTTGCAGCCTCTGTCCCAATCCCCATGTAATCCCATCAACCATGACTCCCTAACCCAATGCAACATATTCACAAGGCACTGAAAATAATATTATGGAAACATAGACCTGTAAAAGACATCATACTGTGAATCTACTATTAACATGAAATCACGGAACTTTTCATATGAAACAAAAGCTCATGATGATTCCTACAGTTAGTAGAGTGCTTTCTCATTGATAGTGTTGAATGAGAAGGACATCTGAGGTGGCACAAAGCATAGAGGGATAATTTCTACAGAAGCAATGCAGAAGCTCTCATAACACAATCACAGTGATTAGCTTTTTCAAAAATAATTCTAACAAACAAATTATGCCGAGAAGTGCTTTGTTAACACCTCTGCAGAATAGGAAAGAATTACAATTTCACCTGAAAAGATTTTCATCCTCTTAAGAAACTTCAATATACCTTTCCTGGAAAGCTCGGGTAAATAACAACACTCCTGTCACTGACAATACCATAAATAGAGACACGAGAAAGAGTCAGTTTACTGTGTGATAACTTACAGATAAACCTTCTGGCTTGCATTCTTCTGGGTTTTAAATTCTAGCAAGAAATAATAATTAGCTTTGTTCCATAGTAGATAAATTCCCCACTGATTCAAATAGGAAATGTCTCTGCACAATTATACAGAGTTTTTTCTTACCTTTTCAATCGGATTCATGGCCAGAGAAACAACTAGAGCTGCCTTTTCAAATCATAAAGAAGTCAGAGGTGTTTTCAAGGCTGCAGATCTTGAAAGATGTTTGTTTGGTTTTTCCTAATATCTATCCCTGGATAGTTTTTTCAACATTTTGATTAGAACTAGAACTTGTCAGATTTCAAATTGCAAATACCATTTCATGTGCTTTTTAAAATGAAAGTTCACATATAAATGGTTTAATCAGTAAAGGTATCACCTCATAGGTATAAGAGAACTTATAGAAGTTGCCTAACAGATAGTTTGACATTATTAGTGACTGTGCAAAAATAAGCAGCTTAGATTATTTTATAACTAATCTAATGGCCTATTTCCTTCTTTCAAATATAGGTCATTACAGCCACCAGGTAATCATAGCATCATACATCATAGCATCAAATTATTTCACGATCTCATATGGAATGAGCCGTTTCTCATACCTTTAAAATTAAGCGCCTGGGCAGCAAAGTCTGAAAGAGAAATATTCTCGAGATGTATCACTATATGCTTGTCCTTTTCTTGTGCTCTTTACTACACATGTACTCTTGGCTCCTGCCTCAAACAGGATATTAGGATGGACAGATCTTTGGTATGATCTGGCACTGCTGTTCTTATTAGAGAACATTATAATAGAGTGAGCAAATTGTTAAGCAACATCAATAGTGGTCTCTCTGTTGATGATACCAAGAACTGAACAGACGAGAACTGAACTGCTGAAAGTTTGTTCTCTCTATATATGGCTTGAAACATACTGGGAGGAGAGGTAGCTAACATATGCTCTACCATTATCGACACTTTTCTTGTCCTGTGAAAAAATCAAGCTTTCAAACTGTCATTTTGCAAGAACATCAAATATGTGCACTTTCACACTGAAGAGGAAAATTTCAGCAGG
>NW_010168857.1:2867-10367 GCF_000695765.1 Mesitornis unicolor
CTTCATTTTGTGTGGTTGTTTGCGTACATATACAGTGACTATAGCTTTGTAAAGCTATAAACACCTGGCATAATATAATGTAATAAACATTACCAAAACAGAGACACCTATCTACTCTCGAACCAACCCCACATAAAAAAGGTAACTAGACAGGCTGGCCATGCACCTGAAAGTCAATATGGTCAGGCTGTGTCCTACTATTTAAAAAAAAAATAAATTAAAAATCAGAGATAAGGGTACTGTGTTTTTCATCAGGCCTGTATCTGCAAATGTAAAGAAAATTAGCTCAAACAACTCAGTTTTCACCCTGAAGTCTGAGAAAAGTTGGTTTCTACTCAAGAAAGACCGAGAGTTGGAGCTACAAAAGTGCTCTGTGCTGGAGCACAGGTCCAGCGGCAACGCAGTGAGGAGCAGATGCAGAATCTTCTGTCATTACTGCAGGAAATGACAAGGTTTTGGCATCATAATTTAACATTGCAATGTGGTCTCAATCATTTTATATAACATTGTTTTACCATTGTCTTGACATAGTAAAGTGGTCTCCATAGACTTACATTGGCATAAATTTGCCATCGTCTTGACACTGTAATATGGTCTCTATAGACTTGAATTGAGTTTTTGTCATTGCCTTGAAATTGTAATGTCCTCTTCCCAGGCTTGTCTTCATAAGCACATCCTCACCATGTGCTTGCATTATCTCATCCTCATTCTGAAACAAGTGGACACTTTTACTTCTTGTTAAACCTGGAAAAAGATACTGTTCAAAAGCTAATCCTTGCATGTAATCACTGACTGTTTTAAAACTCCTGCCTATCATTGTTTTATAGGATTTGAAAGAATTCCTCAAATCAGAAGTTATTCCAAGAAAATTCAAGCACTGGTAAAATCCTGAAAGTACATATGAATACACTAGGTATGTGTACCTTTTACATTCAATAGTACCTGGCTTTTAAGAAGATCTTAGATTAGGCCAGGGTTTGATTCTGTATTCTCTACTTTGTAGGACTGCTTAAAACACTGGATAAAATGGCATAAATTCGTTAACCTAAGTATGCTTCAGGAAAACACTGGATCTTTGCAGCTCAAAATCACTTCAATCCTCTGTTAAGAACCAAGCATTCTCTGTCTTATACTGGATAAACCTGGTCAAGACCACTACTACCTGCTATTACTGGTCCTTCTTCTTCAGTAATAAAAAATTACTGAACGTACATAGCCATTCAACTTTACTTCCTCTATAAAGAAGCCCTAAACATAATTACATTCCCTCATTCATAAATATGACAGCAATTTCACATGTAAATACTTGCTGGTTTTTTCCCTATTTTAACAAATGCTATTAGAATCTTGTTTCTTATAGTAGCAAATTCAGAGTTAAATAATATTTTAAAGAAGAACCAGGACTCAACAATTGCAGAATATTTACAGGTAAGGGGTGCTGACTACTACATTAGTAAATCCATGGATTATTTGGCTGACATAAGGTACTATTTCTAAAGGAACATGGTATTTTCCTTACACCGTTTATAGAACACAAGGCAAACTGATTTATGCATTGGGCAGTCTAGAGAAACTAATTTGTAATCAGCTAGCGAACTAGCCCATTAGTCAACATACTGGTATGTACCTCTACCTCACTGTGCCCTAAAATCTGTCCTTACGAAAATGTAGGGAGATTTTCACTGTACTCCAGCTGAAACAAGCATCTTTAACATGATAAAGTATAACATTTTTAGGAACATTAGCTCGGTGTAATATTTATACAATATTTTCCTTCAAAGATGCAGGTGAAGTTGCTCTTGCTTTACTAGTAAAAAATTGCAGGCATAGAAGAAGAGTGAAGTTAATTTTAATGATGTATGAAATGATTAATGTCATCAAAAATAAAGAGACTATGCCTGACAATTTGGAATGCAGAAATAGTATGGCAGAATACTGAAATTCAAAAGTTAATAGTGTATCTTAATAAGAATTGAAAAGTAATAAGGTGGCACTCTTGTGCTACAGAGGGTGAGATTTAGATGCCTAAATGTAGGTGCACATGGTCAGCCAGAGATGCTTGGGTGCCCTGCCTGCCCTACACAGTCCAGAAGGGTGGAGACTGCCTGCAGGTCCTACCTTACATCTGTCAGCTCTTGCAGAGGCCTTGTAATATCCCAGGGCATTTCAAATAGTTCCAGATACCTGTGTTTCTGCATCTAAATAACATCCTGGAATCTAAATTAAATTTAGAACTTATTTGAGCTTTCACTGACTCACGTCAGTGAAGTGAAAACAGCAGGAGTAATGGTAATGGGCTTTTGATAACACGTAAGCGCTGCTTATGGCAAGCAGAGTTTATGCAATTTGCCTACTAAGGGTGGTGCAAGGTTTTTTTTAACAGAACTTCAAAATAAAGGTTAATAAAAGACAATAGTTGGAAATTATAAAAGCTAATGCATGTCAGAACTTACAGAAAAAGCAGCCAGGACAACTTTAATAATAATTTTCATGCTCTTTTAAAAACCTCAATGGTACAGCAACAATCTGACCTAAAACCTGTTCTTTCTCTCAGAATTTAACATTCACTTTCCTTTGTATTAAAACAGTATTTGTCATAATGAGATGCAAAGTAACTGAATGCTATGTAACATAACATGACACAATACAGCTAGCAGAATACCTTTAAAGAACAACGCTCTTATTCTCAAATCAGATAGCCACGGTCATTTCAGAGAACAGGTATCTAATTATAAGTATGTGTGTGGACTCATGCAGAGCAGACAATGAGATGTCTTGGCTACTTGCAAACCAGCAGATACTGTGGTTCACTGAGTACCCAGATTATTTGAGGGCAGTTTGTCACATCTCTAGATATCTCTTTAATGAGTTCTTTTTGCATTTACCAAGCTCCATGTTCACTGTTTTGCACAAATTTTATTTGTTCAATTCTAGTCTAATACTGTTGAGTTTTTCCAAGCAAAATTAGCTAGCTTCTGGGGAAAAATTGTATATAAATTTGGCTTTGCAAAGATCTTCCATGGACAAATTAGACCAATAGCAGTAAATTTACAGTGTTGAATTGATACATCATAAAAAGAAAGATGACCGGAATTATCCACTTAGTTCAAGTAGTGGCAAAATAGGACACCAGAGAGAAATTTATAGTAGTTTCTACAATACCTATTATCCTATTTAGGCCCTGATCCTATAATTGGGTTTGTCCAAGTGGATCTGATTGCAGGACAAGGGCTATATATCGTATGCTTTTCAGGGTACAGGCAATTGGGATTTTTTTTGCTATTTGAGGTTTTTTTTCTGCATTATAGGTGAGGCCTAGAGCAAAGCAGATGTTACTGCAACAAAAGATGAAATACTGAAATAAGTAAATAAAAATTTTCCTCTTTTCACTGTGTAATGAAGGTCTGTAGATATTGCATCAGCATGGACTATGAAAATAAGAAGACACTGAAAGATGCACAGTATATCCAAAAAGTTTGGGACTTAATTTCAGTCCAGGGTAGAAATAGAGGATTCTTGCCTTCTTAATAATAATGACAGTTAAATACAGATTTATCAAAGCATCTCTTTGAAATTTCAACAGGCCAGAATCTCTAACTGTAAATAGTAATATTTAATATCTCACAGTTCTATAAGACTTTTCAACCAAGGATGTTAAACTGCTTTACAAATATTAATTAAGGCTTAATTAAGCAATTAATCAACTGTGTCATATTACTTTATAATTATGATTTATATTGCTCCCAGTGTGTGGTAGGCAATTTACAGATATATGAATGAATCTTGTCCTGAAATGTAGAAATTTAGATAATGTGTTCTTTCCTTCTTAATCATGACCTACAGATATCAAATATTTCTTTCTCATCTTCATCTCCAAACTCTGTTACAATCACCATCATAAATCAGGAGTGAGCATCTAGCTATGTCTGTGTGGGACAATTCATGACGTTTTTTGTGGTGGATTCCTTTCAACCAGGAGAAAGCCATAGATGCTTCCCATATTTCGTCTTTCCCTCTCTACTGGTTTATATCTTGCACAGAGCTTTGAAGCTAGAGTGGGCCACAGTGCCTGTGGCTATGCAATCCAGGTACATATTTTACATATTTTCTGGGATCAATTTGTTCTGTGAAACCTTGGGAATTATGATGTAGGGAATGGTCACATCACAGGCATAACAAAAAAATGGTTCCAAGACAAACAGGTTAACCATGGGTTGCAGTGTGACTAGCTGTGACCAATAACATATCTACCATTCAGCAGTGTAAACTCCCTATCCCTGCAAAGGACTACCAACCTAATTTAACAGTGCTGTGGAAACAGCTACAAGGAATGCTTTGTAAGAAATGCCGTTCCACGGCTTTCCCTCTTTAGCAGTCATCAAGAAATGCTGCTGGGTTCATTTCTGTGAACTGGTGAGTCTATTGCACAAAACACTGCTCAGACACCATCGATTGAATAGTACAAATCAAAGCACACTCTCATGAATACACTGCCCAGGATTAAAGAACGGGAAATAATTTTATCTAATATTCACAACAAAAAATTTGGTTCTATTCACAGGTTTTATTTTTTGAAGAGATAGTACAGAAAACTTTCTCCTCTCATCTACATAAGTGCCAAGTGACTCAAACCGAGTCCTCAGTGTCCTAGAAATACACAGTTCACAGTGCGCGTGTCCAGAGGTGCACAGCCACTTTGATAACACTGCAGCTGTCCTTCCGGGCATGTCTGAAAAAGTGCCTCCCATTACTGAAGGTTGATAGGTCTATTTCTCATTATTTGTTTGTGTGGAATCACAAGTGCTTTTCAGATATTACTAATCCAATAAAAGAGATCTTCTCAGTGCTATGAAGGCTGGCTTAATGGAGAGAGAATTTAACTGGGACCAGGAAGAAGGGTTCACTTCCTCAGTTGGCTTAGCTTTCTACAACCATCAGTCTGCTATTGCTTAGTATGTATCAGATATTAAGCTTTTGCATATTATTTATCAAATATTTATCAAATATTATTTATTAAATATCAATCTTTTGCATAATATTTACCAAAGAACAGCCCTACGAGCCACTGCCAGGATGTCGTGAAAACAGAACCCATTTGAGATTGTGAAGCTTTCCCCTGTTACCATAGTGTTGAAGGTCACATGAGTGAAACAAATTAAAAGGCCATTTCTTCTAATCAGTATGCATCTTTACCACTTACTATTAACAGATTTTCCCAAAAAAAACAAACCGAAAAACCCACAAAAAACCAAAACAAGTCACCAAAACAAAACAAAACAAAAACCCCACAAAACAACTCTGGTATGTCTACCATTTTACTTAAGTGTAATGTGAAAAACTTTGGTATTTTAAAAGCAGTTAATTATATTACGTGAGAGAGATTCGAACGTGGTCAAGTCACAATCTGATAAAGCTTTGCTTAATTTTAAACAAGTCTGAAAACACATGAATTAAAAAAAATCCTAAATATGCACTAGAACTTGCAATGATATCAACTTGGAAATAAAGGGAGTCTGCATTTCTGCCTATATTATTTTTTGAAACTTCAGGCTAATCTGTAATTAAAATAATAAATAGAATATAAAGTTTTTTACAATGTTCTTAGGAGTGTTTCTCCTGGATATTTACAGCCCTTGGTGCTTGCACTGGGAGATTTGTATGCACATTTGAATAAACAAACAAGCAAACTGTGTTTAATGGGTTTGAATAGAATCCCAAGGAAGCAGAAGTACCTTTGACGGTGCTCATCAGAGGAAAAAATAAAAACAGCAAAACTGGTTAAAAAACTCAACTCATATCCTATTTTACAGCTAAAAAATATACTGCAAATATTGGACTCCACCTGATGGAGTATGGATATGCATGAACTAGGTCATTTGCTACTATGTATGCTATCTCTCAAAACTTCCTTAGGCATTCTTTCTCCTCTTTTTGTATAGAGTAAAATACTGCAGGGATCAAGAGATGAAACAGAGGATTTGAAACAATGCACTTGAAATTCCACGGTTTGCATTTAAGCGAGAAAGACGATGAACTGCATTAACAGAGAATTAATATGTTGAAGATTTTAGGAAAATTCATGCATATATAATTTCACATGTAATACATTATTTTTACTTTTGCTCCATAGAGGTAATTATTACTACTAAAATATTCCTGCTCAGTTATCAGGATATTATGATGGGCTTTGAAAAACTAAAGGTAAAAGGCCAAAAGTCTATCATGAATGTCAGGACATAGCAGGTTAACCGCCTTGATAAAATCAAGTTATATTTCTTCATCTCTGTATACAGGCTGTTAGTGTTCATGGGTATATAATTTGGCAACCTAGCCTGCAGAAAATGGAAAAGATACAATTAAACTGTAAAATAAGATTTTACTAATTCTCTCAGATATATCTGTGAAGTATTCCTTCACGTCAGTTATGGTTGCAGATAAACAGGTCAGAAATGGGCCTTTTATTTTATTTTTCTTTAAATATTTCAAAAGTTCTAAATCATGGCAAAGTAAAATGGACATGTGCTTGTACAAAAGCTCATTTAATAGAAACACTCAAAAATGAAGGTAAAGATAAAAAATATTTTTTGCTTATTGCTAAAAGAAAATAAGCAATTTTCACCATTATAAGACTTATCAGTCATAGATATACAAAAGCAAAAACACTTTAAATATTCAATATTCATGCCAAATGTATGCTTCAAGACATATTTCATTTGAAATTTTTTGTTTCATTCTAATCTTTGAAGGTTTCAGCAAAGTTACAGCACAAAACATCATCTTTCCTGGAAGCTCCCTATTTATTACTGTAGCTGCTCTTTATCTTTTTACCCTGTAGTAGCCACTGTACGTCAGCAGCTTTTCTGGCACTGCATTGTCTAGAACTGCTAAGGAAGATGTCTGTTCACTAAGAAACTGTCTAGCACATTATTTTTATATGCTCCATAAGTTAGCAGATCAATAGTTAAAAAAAATATCTTTGGTTTCTGATATTGTATGTCCTTTGTTGCTTCAACCATTAACATTTGTGAGCTGCCGTCAGTAATTTCTATAATGAGATTGTTGTGGTTTTCTTTTGGAAATGTAACTGTCAGGCATTTTACATTTGTCCCTACTAATAATTCCCCAGGCCTTTATTAAAGAGATTTACAGATTTCTTAAATCCACAGTCCTGCATCACTCAGATACACAGTTCTAATAAAATGATAAATTAGATTTTATTCTTTGCCTTATCCTTACAAATGAACAAATTAAAAAAATGTTTACTGAGCAGTCTGGCAGAAGGTAACAAATTAAACATTACTCTCCTCCAATCCTTTTGATAGAAGTAATACAGACACACACGAAGAAATGTACAATGCCACTTTTTAAAACATAATTTTAGTCAAATTGAAAACTTCAGAAGCAAAAAGGAAACATTGATTGTAAACAAGATTTTTATCCCAGACATGAGGCTGGATGCTAATACAGGTTTTTTTGCAGCTGTTTTGGGGGGGAGGTTTT
>NW_010168857.1:12867-51593 GCF_000695765.1 Mesitornis unicolor
GCAGATTATACATATTCTGCTTCCATTAACAAGAAGAAGATTGTGCTTTATGCAGCTCTATATTTAAGGGCAAAAGACCAAGCAGATGACAAGAGTGACCCTTCTCTTGTCTTATGATCACAGCCAGTTTGACATGACACTAATTAGACTGCCTTAATCTAAACCCAGTTAGTTCTGCATGCTTGCAGCAAAACCATTGTAAACCCGAACATAAATTGCCTTGGGCCTTTGTCTTCCTAAAATACATACATACACATATACACACACTCTCTTTCATAATCCAGTCCTGATAGTCTTAATATATGAGACTACTGCATATATTATTCTTAATTTTTCAATTTTACAATTACCTTCCATTCCTATTGTAGATTATTATACAGTGTACGTGCCAGCAGAGTCAGAGGAGCTGTAAGGAGATTGTTTCATAGTTCATAAAAAAAATGCATGCTGCATGCAATCTGAAATAGCCTGTGGTTGGTAAGCCTAGACACAGTTTATATTTGCCTTTAATGGTGAAATATGATTGCAGAACGATGAAGTGAAACGTACACAAAGTAATCTCATTTAAAAGAAAATCTTCATTTTGGAAAATAAATCTACATACAAATTAATTAAAAATTTTACTATTCTTATTAGACCAAAAATAGCTAAAAATGGTCTGTTTAGAAAATTAAAAGGATAAAAATGTTATTACAAATATAACTGTGGGTACTCAGTAAAAACTAACTGTTTTGGACTACAGAACAGTGTTAAAAATCGTAGTTAATAGATCCACAAGTAACCTCTGAATGTTTCCCGTTCAACTTTATCTGTTCTAACACAGCTAATGTGTTGCAGAAATATTCTTAGTTAAGTAAATTGCAAATAAAAAACTTGAAAGGTATAATGTTCTTTTAAAAATGAAACAAATTTGTTGTGCTGTTATTCTTATTTGTACCAATCCTCCTTAATTCTTCTGGAATTAATAATACCAGTTTCCTGGTATTACTTGGTTGATTTTGGAGTTACTGGAGTTCTCCTCTGAACAATTAAATAGAAGGTTTAATGAAAGAAAGCATTCAAAATGAGATTGTTGCACTTAATAAAAACAAATGAACACTAAGGCATAAATTTAATTATTTGTACTAGCTGAAGAGTTGAATTAATCCATCATTTTCCACTGTTTGATCCAGAAGAGGATTTTATTTTTTTTTCTCATCTGTGTGTTTTCAGTTGTGGATTGCCACCTGAGATTGCTTTTTTCACCCCTCTCTTTTCCAGGTTTGCATAGCAACTAAGCTGAAAAATGGAAAAATAACCACTAAAGACAGTCAAGAAATTGGATTAATGATTATTAAAATGTTGTAATTCACGCTGAAACAATATCCAACCAACTTTTTTTCTGTGTAATTTAACTTAAAAAAAGCCAAGCATAAATGGTATATAACATTTCCATGAATGGGACCCTTAGGCTTATTCAGCTGAGCATGTTTAGCTTGCCAAGTTTAAATATTTTCAGAACTGATCCTGGGACTGAGAAGCCTTCATCACAGCACAGCATTTAAAATGATGGATGTGATACATATTTAATACAATAAAATGGCCATTTATATGCTCATACTAGGCACAAGGGAAATCCTTGTAGGAAAGAATTCTAAAATCAAAAGGGACCTATTCTCTCCTTGCTGTGCAAGGAATTTAGGTACCTAGCTCCCATTACTGCTGAGGGGTGCTATGAGCTCAGGTCTTTCATCAGTGGGACAACACATATCTAAGGAATGCTAATATCAGCAGAATGGAGGCCCTGCACATGTTGAACTGCAAGGAATTCTACAGGTTTCTCCCTTGCAGCTGAATAATGGGGGAGAACCACAGTCCTGGGTTATCACGTCCTAGCTTCAGCCAAGCAAGCCTTCACAGAGTGCATCTATGCGCTCTGTTCCTCAGCCATACAGAAAATTCTGACGTAGCAATGATCTCTTGGAGCTCTAAAGAATGCTGCCTGAATTTCCTGACTTCAATTACACCCAGATGGGCACCAAGATTTCCGAGCAGCTAGGAATCCTATTGCATGGCTTGGCTGTCTTTTATCAGCTCAATAGCACTTAAAGAGAGTGCAGGAAAAGGAAGCTGTAGAAAAATTAACCCAAGTTAATTAACTGAAGCTTTCCAATAAAATGCATGCAGCAAAGAAGAAGAAAACTAAAGCGATCAGCAGCACTGTAACAAAACGAGGTCGGGGTAGACAGAAGCAGAGAAAGAGCCGTAAATACACTACATGCTATCCAAACACATCTACAGCGTTGACAAGAGTGGTTGGTTTGGTCCGTCAAAGAGAAGGCCACGTGTAACTGCACAGTTGTTATTCAGCCTTTTCTGTTAACAATTAAACATGCCAATTTGAGCTACTAACAACCCTCCTGAATGTGGACCACAGTACCCCTGGGAAGAAGACTGTAGAATGTTCTTATGCCGTTCCCCATCCCCCACCTTTTTTTTCAGGGACACACTGAAAGCCCATTTTCACAAACAGGAGTCTCTGCTGAGTTTTGATGGCTTTTGATCAGGCACTAGCCCTTCAGCACTCCCGGCCACTGTGGCAAAATTGACCACAGCAGCATTAAATTATTCTGACTTATATTGCTGGCTGTACAAGTAAGATCCATAACATCTGAAGACGTTTCTAAGATGATTTCATGTCGCAGTAGAGAAGGACACCTGAGCCCAACTTCTTTACAGCTTCTCATAATATATGGAAATCCATTAAAATCTGACCAACATGCTAGTTTTGTATTTGCATATCTGATTAGAAGATTGTGCTACGTAATCATTTGTTTTAATTGTTAACACCATGTGTCGTGGCTTAACAGCTGAACTACTACAGAGGATATTGTAACTTTGAGCTCTTGTTCAATGGCTGATAATAGCACTCATGAAGTATGAAAGACTAAAATTAAAACGAAAACTGTCTGTTGACAGGAAGTATAAATCTCATAAGACCTTTAATCTATGTGCATCATGTTGAGTCAGTAATCATTCGTAGACAAGACGCAGGTATTGATTTTAGTAAATTAAGAAAACCAGAATATGTATTGGAACTTATTTAAATATCCAAATTCTGCTTAATAGCATGAGCTGCTGGCTCCGCAAAATTCTGGAAAGGTACCCTGCTGTTTGTACTAATTGGTGGGAAATGCAGGCCTGTGTCAAAGACAACTAATTGTCTGATGAAAATAGCTTGTTTCTGACATCAGTACGTACCACACCCCTACATCACATGAGGAGGGCTTCAAAAAGGTGTTATATATTGTCATGGTAATTATAATTGGGTTATATGTATCCAAGGTACAGAACCCATACAAGGTGACGCCATAAAAGCAGGTCTTGTAAATGAGATTGTGGGGCATTTAACTAAACAATTGCAAGCAGAATAAAGAGCTTACATAAAAGTGTGTATTATGCAGATGTTAGAAACCTGTGTCTCTGAGAAGACACTATTTTGACCATAATGCATTCTGTCATGTGAGATAAAATGCTGAGAACATTTACATTTCTCCCACTCACTGAGCTTCTACCACACGGCTTGCATTTTTCTCACATCAATAGACATCTTTTTAAACATTATATTCATGTCTGTCTCTCTTGATGGCAAATAAAATTCAATAAATAAAATACTTTATGATAAATATGTTAGATTTAAGAAGCAGTTGTGATAAAATGTGCAGGTTTTCAAAAATGATTTGTTAAAAACAAATAAATTTAGCAAGACATGTACACAAGCTCAAAATATATTAATACAACGTCGATGATGCACAATAACATAATGATCCAAAAGAGCATTTGCACAGTTTTTCACTCTGCTTAACTTACTGCTAAGTAAGACAAATAATCAACAGAACTTGGACCCACTGCCTCTGTAGATCAGATCAACATAAGACTGCTGCAACAGTGTGACTTGCCAGGGCATTTCAAACCAGCTGCAGTTACAGATAGCTACTGTATCGCAGGGGACACGTTCACTACAAAACCATCAACAAGTCTACTGTCACTTAGAGTACAGTTATAGATCACTAAATATTTCTATCAGTACTATAATGCACAGCACACCCTTTTGCGTTCACACAGACAGATTGGTGTACTTGGCAAACCAATAATTTCTAATAAAATATAATTAGCGAGTACAATTTAAATGTCCTACTGTGCTTCTGGTAATCATCTCCTTCTACGTAATTTGAAATTGCACAGTTAATATGTGTCATCTTAGAGTTAAACAGGACTAACTGCAAATCACTACTTCCTGTTTCTACCTTTTTGCAAGATGTCTATTTCTCAAATATTATTCCTAGCTCTCATTTATCTTTGCTTTTAAAAGAGTAAAGCATATAAAAAATAAAGAGTATCATGTAATTGCTTTTATTTGATTTTCTACCTATTAGTTTCCTACTTTTTTTCTTACAAACTACTTTAAAAGATAGTTTTTAGTGTTTTATTATTATTTCCTTTATTGAACATCCAAGAAAGTCAAATACATAATGTGCCTTTTGGGGTTTTTAGAAATGCAAAACAAGAAACAGCCCACCACCCATTCAAAGAGTTTGGAATACAGACAAGACTAAAGAGCAGCAATACTATTATTTACTTAATGATGAAAACTAAGACACAGAATGAGTGAGCTGTTTCCATAATGTCACACAGAACAATGTGAACTCAGACCTTTCAATTCTCAGTCCAATGATTAAGCCACATGTCAGCCTTCCTATAATTTTGAGGATATGGATCCTACTCCCCAAAACTTCAGACTCACATATACACTTTCATCTCTACATCTTTTGATGAAGGGCAATAGGCTCCATATGGAGATCAAAACAATTGATATGGGTTAGCTACATCAGTTTTACATTTAAGTTTCGAATTAAAAAAAAAATACCCTCAAGCTCACTGAAATGTCAGGGTGGCAGCACTCACCACCCCAACTCTTCACTTTCTTCCATCCACTCAAGACGTTTCTCTTAGTGTGTAGAATGAACATGTCTACTTTCAGATCAGACCAAATTTGCATGGTAAGTTGCACAGCTAGATGGAGGAGCAGGCTGAGGACAGACCATGACTGCAGGAACATACTAAGGGCTAATATCACTTCCTTGCTCTCCTCTTAAAGTAGTGTTAGGCTGTATCTGCAGGCATGCTCATGCTTGTGAGCTGGGGAAAAGTTACCATGGCAAGTTCAATTGCTAGAAGAACCCATTTCCTTCTGCCTGCTAGAAAGTGACGTAGGTTTTCTCAAGCTTCAGAGAGTCTTTCCCTGTTTAAAATGGAGCTGCTGCTGCCACATCTACTAACATCCTCAACAAATTGCAAGGCAACGTTCTTTACCAGCTAGCGAAGACAATCACGCATAAGTTGCTTCACACTTATCAAAATATTTGATCTATGTGCATCTGAATTTTATATTGCTCAAGGGCTACTCATCCATGCCAAGCTTCAGCACCGTCCCCTTCAATAGTTCTACCTATTTCAAATGTGTTGCTTGATCTACTGCCATTCACAGGCTTACCTACATTGCTCACTCAAGGACCAAATAACACCACTAATCTTACCACTTTATGGTCTCTGGAACGTGTTCACAACAGTCCTAGTCTCATGGTCCCTGCTAGCACTGAGTTAAAATGCTTTTCACATAGAAACTGTTTTCTTATGTTGCAAAGGACAAAGCACTATTTGACATCATAGTGCTACTGTGCTAAATTTGAAGCTATTCTTGCAGAATAGTTTAGGTGTAGTTGGTCATGACTTGGGTCTGGGAGCAATCTTCAATGACTGCTCAAAATTCCCTTCAACTCAATTTTTGCTCCTGCAGCAATGTCAAGATTACAACTTTAACACAATACATTAAATAAGTGTCAAGCCCTCCAAATCACAAAATTGACTTTAGAACATGAAATATTCAGAAAGAATTTAGCCTGGAAGTTTTTATATTTGTCTTCTGGAATCTAAGCCTTCAATTCTAGCTTTCAAGCTTTTCTTCGTAGGCACAGGAGATGGAAGACCTACACTTGAAAAATACAAAATACTCAAATTTCAGCCACTTGCTATTACATGTCATTTGGTTTTATTACTTCATAGTAATCATATCAAATATCATGAGATCCATTACGAACTAAGACCATCAAGCAGTGGTCTTGCAGGAATTGTGTGTAACATGATATTCTGAAACAAAGAGATATCTGCCCGACATTTTAAAAATACAAGGAAATTCTGACATTTATATTGAAGCTCTTTATATGAGCTAGATATATATAGCACTGAAACAATGTAACTTCTGGGTAGAGTGGGGAGGAATAGAAAGGGACCACCATGACTGGAAGATGGAGGTGGCATTTTGATCCTTGCAGGAGACTAAAATGAAAATGCACCACCACCACTGTGGGCAATAGTTATGCATTAAATTTTGATACCCTATTTTAGAATATTTCTTCTTAAACATCCCAAAACTAATGTTCTTATTATGATCACACTGAGAAACAATATTTTCTTTTTTAATTAAACTATTTTAGTCTTTTGCTTGAAAAAGAAAGGTTAAGCTGTTTTTGAAATATTTTTCCCCCAATTAAAAATGGCTTAATAATTATAATCATATATTTGGTAGTGAAGCTTAAATGCAGTTGCCCAAACTTACAAATTATAGATTAAGTTTTAGCTCAGTATATTTCTACATTTTTTAATGCTATAAAAACTTCATATGCTTCAAAACTGAAAATAGATATTGCTTTAACATTTAGAAAAAACTCTGCATATAGTTACCAATCATTTCTAAATCTTGGAGAGAATCTTACAACAGTGTTAATACTCATGAAACTCTATTCATTACAAGTTACCCGATTAGACTGACTAACCCCACTCTTTTTGGGATGTCTCAGTTGCTCCCTATTGAAGCTCCATATGCTTCTGTGTATTATCACGTGCATGAAATGGAACCAGAAATGGAGTTCTGGTTAGAAACCTGTTCCCTTGCCCTTGCCTTTTCAGAATCCTGCCAAAGAGACACAGAGGGAGTAGAGTGGGCTGAGGAGGTGATAGGGATGCAAATGTCTACAAAGCCTACGGCTCTCTTACGCGATTGTCACCCATTCTGCCCTGTCAAATACTTGCTTTCAGAGAAATTCAAAGAACAATTATAGTAGAAGTCATACCTGGAAAAGCTGGGTTTTAGCTAGCATCCATCGAGCTTAGGAAGTAGGAATGTAATCAAATCACCAACAAATATTTTGCTACAGGAACACATAGGCTGGACAAGCTTTAAAAAATCACTGGTGGTAATTATCCCCATTGAAACTAGTAAAAATTCCCACTGCTTTTCAGTGTAACTATAAATAGATTCATGTCTCATCCTATTACTCATTTTAGCATTGTTTTAGGATAACTATTTTTCCTTTCATGATTACTGTCATTTTGGTTACTTTGGTGTCTAGTAAAAATAGTTGCCTACCATGACTCCACTCTGCTATGTCATGTCTCAAATCAGAGACATTTTTTCCTAAGTTTATAAACCCACTAGGGTACCTATATTTAGCTATTAGACATATAATTTGTTTTTGTTTACATGGTAGAGAATTGTACTTTTCAACATCTAATCTTCCTCATGGCAAGACATGAAAAATTGTCCGCATTTATACATCTAGTCTAGGACTTGGATGACCCCAGCTTTAGTTTCCTGCAGTGCCAAGGACACTTCACATTAGATCTGCAAAGGCATCTCCACATAGGATAGCTTATAAAAATATGGTCTTTGTTGCAGGATCTAAGCTGATCCTGCAGTAAGTCTCCATGGCAATGTCATCGGGACTTCTATGGACATGTGGCTTCAGTTACTCCCTCCCCCTGGCTCTGTGAATCCTCTGCTTCTGAACAGTGCCTTTATTTCACCAGAAAAATTACAGAATATTCTGGAGCCTTGTTTCTAGTCCTAAGAACAAGAGCATTATCCTAAATGGTAACTGAATTTGAGAGATCTCCTACAGCAGTGTTACTACCACTTGGTCAAGGGCTCAGTCTCCTCAACTACTGTGTAATAACAAGGGGTCATAACAGCTATGATGTCTGATTTTTAGTATAAACAGTAAGCATGCTTTACAGCATAAATAATAGCTTATCTTATTTTCTAGAGTCTTGCATTAAATTTTACAATAAATTCTACAAGGCAAGTTGCATAACACTCTGGCAGGTCCAAACTCATGAGGCCTTTAACTTCTCCCCTGTTCTCCAGTTGGCACCCATTGGTGTCTTTGTTACGTTCCTCTTTAAAAGGCATTCTGAGGTAGCACAAGGAAACCTCATTCGGGAAACAACCAGGGCCTTAAGGGCACTCCCACCCCTGCCAGACTCTGCCCAATCTCCCTGAGACCTGCCCCACCCTACTCATGGTCCAGGACCCCATGTCAGCCCTCAGAGCAGAAGGGAGGCAGGAGAGAGCTGACAGAAGTGAGAGCACATGGCTCAGGGAGTCCAGGACCGAAAGAAAATCTTTCTTCGAAGAGGCAGAAAGAGCAAAAAGCATACACTGGACTAGGAGTCATACAAAAGAAGAGATGACCCAACTCCTGCCACTGTCAGGAAGGGGAAGATTTCTTTACAAGCTCTGTCTCCTTCTGAATTTTCTTCAATTTTGTTCTTTAGGTTCATGTTCAAGTAAAATCTAGCTTTAAAGATGGGGGATTGTTTTGCTGTTGTTGATGTATTTTAAAACAACCCTTTTTTGGCACTTTGAGATTTTCACTTAAAGGAAAAGGAAGCTGACAGAAGTCCTGTTACATCTCTCAGTCCAAGAGCAAACCAAAAGTGAAAATAAAGTTCTGCTCAGTCATTATTCATCACCCCAGCCCACCCCTGCCCAGCCAAAACAACTTTCATTTTGCATCTCCATCAATTCCACTTCTGCTGAACTCCTCCCTCTTGCATCGCATGCTGGCTGTGCAAGACACCCTTGCAGGTGACCCAGTGCAGTTGTTTGCATTTCACCTTCTAAATGCAGAAAACTTACTTTTATTATAAAATAACACTGTGATGCAATGGAATATGCTTTAAGAACCACTTAAAAATGTTTTAATCTGGAAAAGAAATCCATTAGTTTTGACTCTGGCAAGATCCTCCAGTTACGTCAAAGAAGAGTCTGGCCTGCTGAAGATCTGCATTTTTATACAGACTTAATAACCCATAATTTGTGAGAACATTTTCAAATTACAAAAGAAGTCACAATACTGGCACAAGCATCTTAGTGTTCATATTCTTAAGGTCATATTAAAATATGTTGCACTTTCCTTGCAAACACAGTTAACAACATTAGAACTAGTCTTTGACAATTTCTTTGAGACAAAGAGGTTGCCAGGGAAGCTTTCTACCCCCGTGGATTGTTATGCAAATAGTTAAAATATTGAAATGAATTTAAGGAGTTATACTCTAACACGTCAGTCCTGTTATAATTTGGAGACAATGAATAATATATTCCAGACAAAATGAAGGCAGCTACAGAAGTAAACTAAAATAGGAAAATTACACCCACCAGGCATTTAAATTTAGGAGCTGAATAAATTATCCATACATTAAAAGGTTCGTATATTTCAAAGAAAGCATAAAAAAGTTTTAAAAATACCTGAGAAAATGTAACAAAAAGCAGAATAATTCCGAATGGGATCAAAGCTGGTGTGGAAACCTATTAAATGGATATCCTTGTTGCACAAAAATTATACAGTAGTACTTTCACAGATCTATTCTTTTAGCAGATATTCACTTAGAGCCTCTGCTGTTTTATGTAATGAGTTTCAATCTGGTACACTGAATAAAAAAAAATTAAAACTAAGATTTTTATCCACTCAAATTTCTATTGCATTTTTTCATCTTTTGGCACAATGGGCATTTATTGTTTTTAATCAAGTGTATTCTTTTATCTGGTATTCTTCCAAAAGGGTTTCCATATATTCTTGTATGATTCAGTTCGTTGCATATGCTATTTTTACAAATCTATTAATTAAAAAGCCCACTCAGAGTATTTGATGAAAACCAAATATACTTCAATGGTTTGAGCTGAAAACCTCATTCTCCCAACATTCATCCAGGTCCTAGTTATAACTTTGTACACGAAGCACTTTCGAATGTGCGCCACTGCCACAGAGTATCTGAACTGGTACTGTCCTGATTTTATAACAGATTTTGTTAAAAATATCTGAGCAGAGCCTCATGTTTTTTCATTAAGGTGACTTCAGATTTAGGAATAGAAGAGATGCTGTTCTTACTCATGCCAAGACTTAATAAGAACTCTGTGAACAATCCAGTGAACTGAATTAATGATATATACTTCCAGTGAGGAACAGACTGATCACTATTTAATATTGCTATTTAACACAGATTGCATTGCACTTCCCAGCTTCAAAAGGGATGCACTTCTTTGTAGCTCATTTTGAGAGAATGAGCATCTTCAAGTGAATCCAGCCAAGACAATTGACACTGGTCCGACAGGGACAGTTACATAGTCCGGTAGTTTTCTTCTGTGGGCAGTAGTGGTTACAAAGCAATGCCCAAAGGACCGCAAGCCTGGCTAGTCACATAAAGGTGGATTTCTGAGACAGGCGTGAAAGCATTTTAACATCTTACAGAGCACTGACAATATCAGACTTCACTGTCTGGCTTCTGAGAACCTCTTGTGTTGAGGTACCATGTTAGAGAAGTAACAGTGAATCTGTTTGCTTCTTGCATACAGCTGGTAGTCGTGACACTTAACTATGTGACCACAGAGAAATAAAGACTACATCCCTACAATCTTGTATATTAGAAGATAGTTTATATTAAGAAAAGTTCAAGTAGCAGCCATATGAGTACTGTTTTTGAAACAACTGATTTCACAATATCAGGAAGCTTTTTTATTTTTACTTGCCATACCGTATAGATTTATTACTCTAAATTTAATAAGTTTACATCCCGGGTACCTCCTGGGCACCTGACTATGAACGAAAAATATGCCACCAAACAAAGGCTTCTCTGCAACTATTCCTCTGTGCATTCCCGTGTGTGCAGAACGTGTGATTCTGTGGGTAGCTTATCCAATTTGAAGCTGGTTGCATTATATCCAGTGTGTTTTAAGGACATCTCCAAAAAGGCTTAATGCATAGTAGTTTGCATGCTGTAAATCTGAGCCTCCCTTACTGCATACGTATTCCACATATAAAGGCCACAGTAGAGCCACAACTGATGTAAGAAGGTCAAACCTCTGTTGCAAACCATTAGTTTCATCAGTATGATGTGGCCCATCATTCATAACATCATGAATAGTAGCTAAAAAACATGTGACTAGAACTTTACTTGTTAACTTATTTAAAGCTATCTGTGCTCAGTGCAACCATAATCGTGGAGATATAGCTCAGAAATATACAAATCTTGGTTGCTTATGAGGAATGTGTGGGCAGAACAAGAATGTTCCAAAATGCTGTGTTCTTCCTGAGAACAAACACATGCAAGACTCAAGGATATCAAGGAAAATTTATAGTATGCAATGCAGGCAAGACTGATATATAATGCAGAAACTTTTGCTGGTGAAGTTTCACAGAAATTAGTGCTTTTGCTGTGAAATGATATAGCTAAGGAGTTACACAGTAGTAGGTCACCAGAGAAACCATCCTTTCTGCCTTTGACTGTGGGATCTGTGGTCCAGTCACTGAAGTAATATTTGTAATATGTGTTGTTGTGACTAGTAAGATTTAAGTATTTCAATCTGTGAGTGTCAGTTCTTTACCTGCAAGTTGCAGCAGTGCAATTACATTAGCTCTGGGTGTAGGGGTTTTGCCTGATGATTCATTCATATCAGTAAATGTTCTAATGCAGACATGATTATATCAGTGTGCCAATTGCTACAGCTTTAAAAGCTTTCCCACTCCTAACAGGAGAATATTTTTTTAAAAATAATTGTGTCCCTAGAAGTTCCCTTTCTTTGGTGATTTGCAGAAGTAGGAATGCATCACCTGAGAGAGAGTTTACAGGGACTAAAATTACCCTTTATTGCCTTTGAAACAAAAGTGTATAAACTTTAGGTCTCCAGACTCTCCTCCAAAGCTCTCACTCCAAAACCAAGCTTCACAGATGCAAAGAGCAAAAGATGATGTGGCTTCTGGCTACATATGGCCACTGCTCTGTCCGTACACTGGCCACCTCAAGTTGCAAACGACTGTGGATTTGTAGCCAGGTTAGGAGAGATTTGGGATAGATATAGAAATGCTGTATTAACAGGTGGCAGGAACCATCCAATTTTTGTTGGAGGATTTTTTCCTGGAGGATTAATGAAAGATGCAAACCAAGGATAATCTACACTTTCCTATCTAATGTGTCAGACTGGATATTTGAATTGAACAGAGACAAGGATTCTATATTCTTCAAAAGACAAATTTTATATTTGGGCTAATATGTAGGGTCTTTTCTAGGAACCTAATGAGTACTAGGAAGAAGTTACAAGTCACTTAGACATGGGGAATAATCTTTGGATTTTGTAAGGCCAGACAGTTTCAGAACTGTGAGTTGTGCTGAAGAATTATTATGGATAATTCAGAGAAGCTAATGAAAGTGTAACACAATCAAACCGTAACCCTTTGCATCTAGTATTTTTCTGCATATTCAGCATACCTTATTCTCCACTTTTTGATGTATGTGAGCAGCTAAATAGCATAAATCATTATTTTACTGATCTAGGTGAATCCTCACCAGATAGCTTTAATTGTTTTAACTACACCAGTATAGTACAACTCCAACTTAATCCCAGTGGGTAATTGAATTGAAGATAGGTTTTAAATGGGTAAAGGGTGGATTTTAATTTTTATTGATGAAAAATGATGGGTGAATGCTGCAAATCGAGGAGCTGAACTCTCAGCATGCAGAGGCTTTCTTTGTATCTAATTTTTCAGCTGAGGAGCCTAGAAATAAAAATAATGCTTTTTTCTTCTTTTTTTTTCTTAAAAGAAAAAGCAAAAATGCTCTATTTTCCTCCGAATTTTTGTCATTTCTTTCATACATGTCTTTTCTTTTCTTTGTTCAGAAAAAAGGCTTTTGCCTTTTGCCTACATGCCTTATTTTCAGTGCCATATGTCAAAATCTTACAGTCAACTTTTGATTTTATCACCTATTAGTACACATGAGAAAAACAGCAATTATTTCAAGTACAGGTTTTGTGGTTTTTTTTCAGTTTCCATGTTAAAACCTCTTACTCCAATCCAAGCCTTCCAAATTTGGCAACACATTGTATTTTTTGATGTCTTGCAATTAAATAAACCTCATTTCATATTGTCATGAAAGCAGTCACTTGGAGAAAAAATGTAAGAGTCTTGATTTGCCTTTCTGAATCTATTTTTCACAGTTGCAAAGTCCTGGTCAAATAAATTAAATTACTGCAGCAGTATGTAACTAATTTTATGTAAATTAAGGTGTTAATGTTCTGAATCACATTCCCGAAAATGGTCTGTTTTCTCTTGCAGCTTTTCTTCATTAATGCCACAATGGAAATCTAAAAATTAATTTCTACAAGACTAAGCATTGCTCCTTGACCTCTAAAAGAATTAAATTTATAGATAGTCTCATTGGTCAGCTGACACTTCTCAGTAGCCCACCCAAATAAATCAAGTCCCCTGCCTGCATGCCAGCAGAATCAGCTAATGTGAATTCAGGGTTTTTTAAACATGAGATGATCTATGCAAGTTTTAGTCATGTTGCTGGGTACATAATTATTGTAATGTTTTAACCTCTGTTTGTGGCAGTCCCTTAACACAAGCAAAACTATGCTTTAGGTTATCAAGAAAATACAGGATTAGCAGGATGAAAATAAGCATAATTGGAAGCCATAGAAATACAAAGTCAGCAACTGCCTTATTATTTGATCAGGAAGGTTAAATTAACAAATATATTCAGACACAAGAGAGGCAAATCTGAAAAAAGGTAGCAAAGACCTCAATTTCCAACTATTAGTTTTGTCACTTTGTCTGTCATCACATCAGATTAGACTGGGAGAAGCCATGATTATATATTTTTTTAATTGTTCTTGCAGACAGGTCCATAGGTTGATTCTATGTTAATTTCTTCGAGACGTATTATAAATTATCATCTGTAGTGTTAATATAAACTGGGTCACGTTTTTCAAACACTAGACAAGAAAATATATTGGCTTAAAGAAACATTACCCCCACTGCTACAACTTTTCTGTATATACCTACACTTTACACAGAGAAAATATCATATACAGGAAGGCCATTTTTCCAACTTACTCCATCAGTTTAATGCACACTCCTTGCATCATCAATGTAAAGGATGAAGAAATGAGAAGAGAGACTTGCTCTGTATTCCTAAAGATCCTTTTTTCCAAAGAAATTTTCCTACCCTAGTTATTTCATCTACACAGGACTTGTACCTCTACTTACCAAAATCTATGGAAGTTTAGTCATTGGCTTCAGTGAAAAAATCTGATGGTTTTTCATGGCCTCATACCTCTGAGAATCTCGCAGCATTATATAGTAAATGTTACCAGTTTTCAGAAAAAAAATTCCTAAAAGGTCTAAATCTGAGATTAAGATATGAGAATCTCACTTATTTTTAAAAATAAACAACATGGATATTAAAAACTTTAAATCCAGAATGCCAATACAAAGAATCTTGAAGGTTTGGTTTTTTTTAATGGAAACAAATTATGGAAGTTCAGATTATTCTTGTTTCTGTGTGTTATTTGTATTTTAATGCTATGTAAAAAAATATAATAAGAAGATATAGTTCACTTATTTTCCACAGTGTGCAAATATTGATTAGTGCTTGTTTGAATTCCTAAAGATCTGTACCTCCCTTTTACTCATCATGACTTCAAAAAAGAGGACTTAGATTCTCCAAAACCAGTCACTTCATGAAACTGGCTGAAACTCAGGACTGACTTAAGTCAATATGTTCTAACAGCAACAGTTATGCTTCTGAGCTGTACAGGTTAATGAGTTACTGCTATGCATCAGCTGAGCCTTAGTGGCTGTTTATTCACTCTTTGTTTGTGTCAAACACAAGGTAAAACACATTAGGTTAAACTTTAATGAAAGAAGGTTATGTTAATGCACTTTACTTTGCATTTGCCAAAGGCTAAGAGTTCACATAGTACCTCTTAAAGCAATGGTAACTGGATCAAATGGCTGAGCTCTAAATAACAGAGATTAGAATGCAGTCTGCTGATTTTTGTTTCCCTGTTGTAATTATGAAACAAAATTCAGATTCATAGATTTCAAGGCAATATTTACTTGTGCAAGGAAGTGCGTTGCCCAAAAGTTGAGTAGTGGTGAGCTTCATTCGATCTGTAAGGACAGTGAATAATCATCATCTCCCTCCTTACATTATATTTCTTTAGAAATTGGGATCTGGGCCTTGATCCACCTTCACATGTGTGTCTAGACTTTAAATTAAAATAAACTCCTTCTGAGATCCAGGGCAATTAAGCCTTGTGTATAACAGGAAGGGAGGCGGTACTTCTTGCAAGTTGATATGTGAAAATGAGTGGCTGGAAAGGCAAAAATAAACTGGGGAGCAGTCGTGAATAAAAGTTTCCCTCTGAAAGCTATCAGCAGTCCTTCTGAGAAATAGATGATGAATGGATTAAATCTGCTCCAGAACTGACAAGAACTGTGAAGGGAAATACCCTTCTTAACAGCATGGGATCTTTTATATCCCTCAACAGAGAGGAATAGGAAAAGCTCACTAATTCATATCTTTTCCTAGAAAAATTAAAGTATTTTTGGAGAAAATTTATTGATCTGAAAAATTGCAAAATTTTTTGAGTTTGGCTTTAGCTAGCATATAATTTACTACCTGATTTCATTTGCAATGTTATTATTTCTTTCACCCACTTTTGAGAAAAACTTTCTATATATCAGGTCTGACAAAGTCATTGCTATGACTATGCACACTCTTCTGAAAGTCAAGAATCCAGCATAACCACTACTAAGTTAGTAGTCCAAGCCTTTGTTTTAAACACATTATTATCAAAAATCACAACCAAATCAACATTAAGAGTCAAGCTTTGTCTCATGGTCTCTGACTCAGTAGATTTCTCGTACAGCTGAAGACCAAAGTATCCTCAGCCAGGCTTTTCACAGAATCAGAGAACGACTGAGGTTGGAAGGGAACCTCTGGAAGTCATCTGATCCAATCCCTTCCTGCTCAAGCAAGGCTACCTAGCGCTGGTTCCCAGGACCATGTCCAGATGACTTTTGAGACTCCACAACATCCTTGGGCAACCTGTGCCTGTGCTCTGTCACCCTCACAGTGAAAAATTGTTTGCTGATATCCAGATGGTAGAAATGGTGCCTCTGATACTGTCACTGAGCACCACTAAAAGAAGCCTGGCTCCATCACCTTTGCACCCTTCCTTCAGGTATTTATACACACTGATAAGACCCCCTGAGCCTTCTCCTCTCCAAGTCAAACAGCCTCAGCTATCTCGGCCTTTCCTTATAGGAGAGATGCTGTAGTCCCTTAATCATCTTGATATCCCTTTGCTTGACTCTCTCCAGTAGCTCCATATGTTTCTTGTACTGGGAAGCCCAACACTGGACACAGCACTCCAGGTGTGCTCTCACCAGTGCTGAGTAGAAGGGAAGGATCACCTCCTTTGACCTGCTGATAACGCTTCTCCTAATGCAGCCCAGGACACTGTTGATCTTTTTTGCTGCAAGGGCTCATTGCTGGCTGACATTCAACTTGCTGTCCACCAGGGCCCCCAGGTTGTTTCCTGCAAAGCTGCTTTTAAACTATTTGCGCCTCAGCATGTACTGGTGCATGTGATTATTCCTTCCCAGGTGCAGGACTTCGCACTTCCCTTTATTGAAATGCATAAGGTTCCTGTCAACCTATTTCTCCAGCCTGTCAAGGTCCCTCTGGATGGAAGTACAACCCCCTTTCTCTTACTAGCATGGCAAATCTTCCTCCAGATCATTTTCCTAACCTGGGATTTCTTATAAGTACTTTTCCCAACAGCCCACTCTCTCCGTTTATGCCTGAAGGTAAGCTGAGCATCGTAAAGGGTGTTCTTGAAACCAAGATTCTCCAGGGGCTAATACATCCTTTGACACCAAGTAATACGTGTGTAGTCACATAATATATTACATGTTGTATAAAGTAATAATGTTTGAAACTGTTTTTGCATCTAGTGTGAACAAGCCAGATCCTTTTGAAACATGTAGGAATTTAGGAGGACTGGTGCAGCAACCTTTTTTTTTTTCAGGTGGCAATGCAGAAATGCAGTTTATTGTAGAAGATAAATTCTTGACAACTGAGGTCCTGTCTGCTCTATAACTCTATTGGACTTTGCACAGAGTTTCGAATTAAAATAGGTATGCTTCAGCATTCTTGTTCAGTATGTCCCTTCTCCATAGTGCCTTATTATTATTACAATTTAATGTAGTGGCACCTAACTGGCAGAGTCAGGTTATACTCCAGTGTGCTAAACAAACATGATAAATGACATGACAGTCCCTGCCACAGTACATGGACTTCACCTTGACAGGGCTAGATCCAGTGAAGGAAAAAGCAGTGATCTATTCTGACAAGATTCTGAAAGGTATTTAAAACAGATGGGAAACCCTAGACTCTGTATGAATGTCCTCCTTAACAGTCTTGAATCAACGTGAGGCAGCTTATTTCATGCAGATTGCTGTACAGAGCCAGACCAACAGCAGAGATTTCCATACCAAAGTCTCATGGACAAGTATGTAGATCCACATATGATAAGGCAGTGTAAACACTTATTCTTGGAGTATTTGACTTGCCTGTTTTTATACTTTTAGTGGCACTACCTGAAGTTCACAAAGCTGTCTGTGCTGTGCAGTCTCAAAGTATGTCTAATGACAAACAGATGTGACCTGATCATGCCAAACTTCTGGTTGCCTTTGGAAAACAGATAAAGGAATTATGTCTGCAGAAACCAAAGGCCACACTCTAGTTTGGAAGCAGCCAGTCCTTTCCTGATCTGCTGAAAAATGATCACTTTTCAGACTTCTATAGATTTTAATATGTGATTACTATTTTCTACTGTATAGAAATAAAATTTTAAAATTAATTTCTACAAAAATGTCTTTAATCAATATACATATGCCTTGCCCTACTTAAAGCCACATCATGCACAGGAATGTTCCCTCCTGCCATCAATATGCATAGTCTGAAAACCCAGCCTGATACCAGTATACAAGACTTGCTCTGAATGTCTTCATATTCTCTTGTTCACATTTTATGCAAAGTATCCAGCCAGTCATGGACAGACTTCATAGTCTTAGAATGTGGGACATTAATTGGAACTGGCTAGAAGTGTAAAGCACTGTTATTAGTATTTGTTAACATTAGGGAAAATATGTGTTTATGTCTTCATACTGGTGCCTTTGGTAAGTAAATATTGCATAACATAATATTATACACATTAACATTATATAAGACCAAGAAACTTTAATAAATTTGCCTGCTTTGATACCGAAACAAAGAATTGCTAGTATGAACGAGAGTATAGCCCTTGCATTTTTCACTGAAAAAACATTTTGCATAATGAATTCTCTAGATTCTGCTATTGTTCAGTGAAGTATACTCTCATGCAGAGAACTGCAGGATGGCGATTTCAATAGGAAACTAAGTTAATTTATGACAACAGTTAATAAAAGAAAGGCATATGAAAAACATGGTAAAATTGTGTCTCAGCACCTTCTCTTTCAAAGAAATGAAACTGCAAGGCAGTACAGTGTTCTGTGTTTACTGGGATTCTGGATACAGTGATAAGGACCAGTGTAAAAACTCTATATTATTCTTGTCAGTTTTATTAGTCTTACATAGAATAGAGTGTGCACACTCATATTCTTATGGACCTAGGTACAGTTGTATGAAAATTAAGCCAAGTTCTGCTCCATACTTCTTGTGCAAGACATCTTTCTCCAACAAAATCTACACCATATATTTTTAATTGTTTATAATAGTAAGAATGGGTTATAAACCTTAAACTTTCCTCAGACCTTAAATGTCACCAATATTACTGAATGCAAAGTTAAACCAGCTTTCACAGATGAGAAACTCCCTCAAAAAAAAGAGTAGTGGAATTTATCCCACCAGATAAATTTCTGTTATGTGATTGCAGAATGAATCTATTTTTTCAAATCGGTAAAGGGAAGGAATAGTCAGTCTGAGATTTACACCTGATTTGTGTTATAGTAATCTTTGAAATTAAGAAGTGTATCCTTGCATTTCATTAAATTCTGGCTAATGAGATAACTGTCTTCCCAAGGAGGGAGTGATGAAGTACTCATGCCATAAAGCATAAATTAATGCTGCAAGGTTAAACACTGGAACTAACTCATGTTTCAACAAAAGCCCCTACCAGCAGTTAAATTAACTGACATAAATACCATAAAATCTGTCTTTATTTTAGTCTCAGATGATGCTTCTTTTTACACCCCTGCTTTCAGTTTGTATAACTCATTTTTGCACATTATTGCATGCATCATTTGCCATTTAAAGAATCAGCTACAACTGAAAAAAGATTTAAGGAACCAAATAGTCAGGGAAAAGAACCTGTAAGTATGAGGAATACCCCTATCATACTGTATTTTGCCAGTACTTACTAAAGAAAATACCACAATAGACAACCACAGTCCAAAGAAACAGTTAATTATGTTGAGAGTAGACGAAGGAAATCTACTTTTCCAGCTTTTTGATAGACATTTTGAAAAAAATGCTAAAGAAAACCTGTGGTGATAATAGGTTTGATATATATTCTGGCAAAAATTATATCACATTAATGAGGTGGCTTAAAGGGCTCATGCATTTTGTAGGAGGCATTTCAATGTATTAGTATAATTAGCAGTGATGAGAAAACTGTTTGGAACTGAATTACCTCTCACGAGTTCATTTGAGCTATATGAAATTACACCATGCAAGAAGGAAAATTATGGAGCCATCCAGAGAGAGTTCATGCCTGATTTGATCATAGCCACTAATTGGATGATCATTTTCGTAAAGCTTTTCAAATGGTTGACAGTTTCTGCCTCTCATTTTTTTAATGGACTAGCTCTTTATTTCTTGCACTAAGCAACCAAACTTACATTTGTTCAAGATTTTGGTGTTTCTACAGGGACCTACAGGTGTTATTGTCACAATCTGAGCAACCTTTGTCCCCTAATTAGCTGCTTTTTGGGGACCCCTGATGAGAGTTGCTGTTCTTGTTAACAATCTTAGGGAATACCTGATGAGTAAGACTCCAAAGTCTGATGCATGTCAGCAGACACCATATGACAGCAATTTAATGAAGTTAAAAACCAACCTGATTCTGATGGCTGGAGTAGCATGTCTTGTATAGCTTTTGATTTCTGTTGGTCTATTTTTTTTCTAACATGAATTGGGTGTTCTGGTGAAGGATAACAGAAAGGTGAAGGATACGTGAAGGAAAGCTTATTAATGGAAATACTTTATGAGCTCATTCTCTGTCCTTCTTAATATCCAGTAACACTGAGCAAATTGAAATGGTGCTAACCTTCTTCATATATTTTAAATGAGATGCCTAATATATAAAATACTTGATTTGGGAGTTGTTAAGCATTTAACATAGATCTGGTTTACTGTTTTTTTATTAACACTTTCAACAGTTTTCCTGGGGGTTTTTTTTGTTGGTTTTTGTTTGTTTGTTTGCTTATTTTTAAATTATATTTTCCTTTTTCTTAATGCAAATATTATGCAGTTGGTTTTAGACTTATTGTCACCCCAAGGTAAGTTGTTACTTAAAAACAATACTTTCCACAAGTAATACATTTGGATTGCAAAGTCCGTAAGTAAAAAGAAAAAGGAGGGCTTTCCAGTGTCATGGAAAAAAAATGGAACAATAAGCTTAACAGTACTTTAGCTCATTGATAAGTTATAAATTTATCTTGATAATGCTTCTGAAGTACACGAGTTCATGTATAGTATTCGTGTGGACTGTTCTTGGAAATTTTTTGCAGCCTCTTGTGCTAACAGAGGCTTTTTCTGGCTTTCTCTGTTTGTGAAAATTTTCATAAGCCTCCTAGCAATCACTTACAGAGGCAATACTAGCACTTATTTAGATGCTGTTAGTGGATAAATATGATTTAAGCAAAAATGTTATGATCGCATAGAATATTCTATTTTCTTATCGCTCTCGTGTTTTATCAGACTCTACAGAAAGATATACAAAATGTTATGTAATGCTTTTAAACTTTATTACATTTACTGAGTTTTCCTGCAATGAAGAGATGTCTTCATAAAAAAAATCTGATGTCTCAAAGAAATCCTTGAAAAAACAGTGGTACATAAATGTCTTTTAACTGAGTCACAGTTTGAGGCCCCTTGTTTACCAGAATTTTTAGTAAGAGTCTGGTTCGTGGGTTACAGATTGCAGATCATACAAAAATGAAGAAGAGATTTACCATTGATTCAATACGGGAAGAACATACATATTCAGAAGTATGTCTGAAGAACTTATATACTGTATTAGTGCTCTCAGAACAACAGCTGGTAGTGCAAATGCCTGAGTTTATGTTGTTCCTTCCTCTAATCCAGAAGAAAATTGTTCTAGCAATGCACTCCATAATGCTGTGGCCACTTTAATGCTGAATGTCACATGAAAGACAAATGTAGTATGCCCTTTTATATCTCATAATAATTAATACAGGGAATTCACAAAAGTTAGAAATACAGTAGAGTACTATTAGACCATTGAGGTCAAATGCAGTGTAAAGTCCCCATTTCCAAATGCAAATCCTATGTTTAAAGGACACATGTCAATGGTAATAATATTACAAGAATGTTCATTTAAGTAACTTTCTAGAGGTTGTTATCAATAAAGTGACATTATTGTCAATGATAAAATATTATTTTTTTAACTGCAACCTCATAGTAGAGTTGGCCATTTTTATCCATTATGCAGCAATTAATCAAATAATATTAATATCATATAGTCTTACAGAAACTTGGCAACATGGTGCAATTACTCCAAAAAGCCACTTAGAGATTATTTTCACTTCACATTCCACTTCCCCCATAGACATTCATGACACTGCTTCACTTCAGTTAGGTTGGGTATATTTTTCAGATGGAAGAATTGTGTGTTTTTTAACATATGAAAATGAGTGGTTTTCTGAGGAAACTTTCAGCTACCTGAGGGTACAGAACAGCATCACTTTGCAGATACTATATAAGAAAAAAAACATCAGCTGAATCAAACAGAATGTTGAAGCTAAGGTTTTCCTAATGGGAGAGGTTTACATGTTAAGCAAAGCAAATGAAAGCTCTACGACAGATGCTTATTTCATTAAGAAATGAAAGCTGGCAAGTCTTCAGTTTGATCATAGCTGTATTGTGTATACTCAGCTTCTGCAAGTTCTATTACTTCAGCTTTTATGGTTGTGACATAAGAATTTTGCAAAGATACTTTTGCTCATCAGTTTCATTCTGAATGTTTCAAGCACTGTGTACACATAAGAAGATTGGGAAAGTGTTGTTATTGTTTATATTTTTTAACCCTGGTTGTTTATTCTCATGGAGAAAACATACCATAATTATAATGAAGATAATAATTAGAATAGCAATGAGACAGAGTGAGGATTTCAAAAGCAGCAAGCTCAGATGCTGAAACTTCAGAACCTTGTTATTAACCTCCTTTCTAAGAAGCAACTTGATATACCAAAGTGTAAAATGCACACAGATATCAAAGTTAGGAAAGGTTTGTTTATTTCTGAAGAACAGTTTAAATTCTTCCCAACATCTGTGCTGTGAAGACAGTGGTATTGTATCTAGAATGGGCTTAATGCAACTTTGTAATCTTTTGGGTGGATAAAATGAAATAAATAAGCAGAAGTGGGGCCAACGCCTCAGACATAAATGATATAAATATACTTCTAAAATACAGCTTCAAAGGTGGTAGAACCATGACCATGAAAGAGGCATATAGTTTGGAAGATTTATAACATAATTTCTCTGAAGTTCATATTGCCCATGCCATTTTTGTCAATGAGAATTAAAGAACTGTAATTCTCTTCAAAGGTTAAAAATCAACAGACGCACATTTGTTGGAAGATATGTCAACAAATCAGACACTGGCAATACAGTCCCTGTAATCTATTAATAGAAAGCATTGGAGTGCTCTAATTTGTGTGAAATAGCAGAACTTGCCAAGGACAGCAATATAGCCACTGCAAATATGTAAAGTACACCATCCTTTGTCCAGGATCTGTCCTTTGTCCGACCTATGGCTGCACAGTATTATTTAAGTAAAATCTTAACATTTATTGTTTAAAATTTGTCATGCAGAGGCAATGAATGCAAAGATCTTTCTAATTCTATTTAACTTTTCGTTTTTATTCTTCACAATAACCAGCTCTCCTGCTTCACTATTTTCACCAGAAGTGTAACTTGCTGTTATCATCACAACTCTAAGGAATGCAGAAATTAATAGGAATGAGATGGTAAATGGCCCTCAGAACCAATCCATCAGACTTCAAGTCATTTTATTTATGGGAGATCTTTAAATAAACCAGAGAAAATAATATCTTGCTCCCTGGGAATATCTTTCTTTTACTGAGAAAATTATTTGCCTTTTTTTTTTAATCATCATATTTAATGGGGGTTGGAGGGTAGAAACAGATTCCTTGAAGTCAGCAGTAACTCAAAGAAATATTCCTGAGAAAGACTTCAAGCAATTCCCTAAGCAGCCTGACCCAGGATATCAGCCCTGAAGGCTTTTGCACAGCCACCAGTTTCACCACTAGTGGAGACAGCTACACTTCCAGATGCTGATGTTGGAAAAAAATCTGTTCCCAAGAACAAGCATCTGCTTCCTGAAATCAGCTAAGTCTTCTGTGAATTGATAAGAATATTCAGCAAAGGAAAGCAAAGAAGAATATTGCTTTTTATAGAATAAAACCCACAACACTGGCATTTATACAGCTGCCTTTCTATGACAAAATTCAATTCCATGAAAGAAATACAAAAGACCTCTCAAACTTACAAAGAATGTCAGCTTACAGGTATTAAAACATGGGTATAAAAACTAGGCCAAGAAAGTCTCAAAGAAATAGTTGTATACTTTGCAGGTGTGTTTTACAACTTTAAAAGCTTCATTTGAAAACAGAATTACTGAATATATGGGAAATTTTGCTCAAGGAATACACTTCCCTTTTTAAGGTTAAGGATTTTTAAATCTCATCGAAGTGAAGAGGTGGGCAAAATGGGTATGTTCATTTTCCAGTCATGAAATTTATTGGATAGATACTACCTGTTCGCAGCCACTGCTCAATTTTATAATCCAGATACTTAACTGGTTTTATAAATAACCAACAAGTGTATTCTTTTTGCTCATTTTTACATATATTAAATGGCTTATCACTACTTTTTCCAAACATTCTGCTACTGAGGACATTATATTATCATGTCTGATATCTTTTTCCTGAAAGGTGTATTACATTTAGCATACTAATCAGAGGGGGGAAGAAAATGGTGTATCACATTATTTTTAGCCCAGCCGGTGAAATCTCAAAAATTTGTGAAATTGAATCCTCATGGCATACAAAGTCAAAAGTGATAAAAGGCAGCATTCATCCCCATTAATAGCTCCAGCGACTTCAATAGAATTACAGCAAGAACAAATTTGGCCCAATCTCCTTGGCACAACAGATTGTTCACATGTGCTGCAGAACTCCTTCTGGGTCTGTGCCACAGCTCTTTTTTTTTATTTCTTCCTTTTTTTTTGGTTTGGTTTTTTTTTTTACATAAAAAAACTTAAAATTAAGAAATAAGAAGAAAAACATCTGTTCATGTGGTCAGGCATCTTTTTACACATCCATTAGAATTTTCTGAGACAGAAAAGGGAAACAGTGACTGTGTTTCATTGCTTGCAAAATACCAATATCTTGCAGTTTGAGTGTTAGAACTCATGGCACCTGTGAATGTGTTTGCAGAAGCTTAATCCACAGCAAAAACCAACCATGATCTTCTTAATAAGATGGTTTGCTGTCATGGTTTAACCCAGCAAGCAACTAAATGATTGAAATAAACTAAACTAAAATAATATAATAATCAGTTGATCTAGAAATAGGAACAGGGGTAATAAAGCAATCAAATTTACAATCAGCTCACACAACAGTGGCTGGCCATGCATCAGTGAAAACGCAAAGGTCAACGACAGGGGAGGGATAAGCCTCGGGAACTGAACAGCAGGTGAATCCCTCTGGGATGGCAACCACTGGAGTAAGAGAGGGCATCCCCAGAAAAGTCCCCAGTTTATAGTGAATGTGACATTTATGGTATAAAATACTATTTTTTGGCCAGCTTGGATCATCCGTCCTGGAAAGCCACAGGCTTTTGCTCTCCCAGCCTTTTGTGCAGAGGAAAAGGAAAAACAAAACAAAACAAAACAAAACAAAACACTCAAAACTGGGAGCACAGGTGCAGGCAAAAATTGAAAAGCAGTGAGTCCTTTTGTTAATGTAAGCACTGCTTGTTTGCTTGGCAACAACCAAAACATTGGTGTGTTATCACACCATTATTAGTCACAGATTCAAAACAAAGTCTCACTAGCTACTATGAGGAAAAATAACTCTATCCCAGCTAAAACTAAAGCAAATGTCTTACCAACTTGTTTTCTCTAAATCAAACACCACAATCCTCTCAGAAGTGCAGCTCTGCTGAATAGAAAATCGATTCTGTGATTCTATCCCAGCAAAACCAGGACACCTTCTCATAATACCCCAAAGTCATTTCCGAAAAATATCTCAAATTTTTCTCTACAAAACAGAAAGAATGAGAATTTTGCCTTTTCATCTCATACAGTTTGTTTGCCCCATGTATAAAGCCTTTGCTCAGAACCATGTTAGATATTCTAGAAGTGTTATAGATTTATGTGTTAAACTTCTTTAATCATCCCATCTCAGTCTTTTTATTCTAACAAAAATGCCAAACTCTTGATCAATGATCATGAAGAATTGACCATGACTCCAAGTGTTTGGCTTTTCAAACCTTCATTAACTGTCATTGTTGATCAAATATTGAGTAATGCCGGGATCTAGTCAAGTGGAAAAAAATGTAAAAAAGTACATTTCTAAACCTGCACTTTATTTTCTTTAGATATTATTACACTATTATTATACTGTTATTGAGTAGCAGCCATTCTTGCATAAGCCCAGATTCAAAGATTACAAAAATCAATTGTATTTCTATTGATTTTCATGTGCTTTAGAAAAAGCCCTTAAGTAGTCAAACCATTATCATATGTTTTCAGTAGATTTTAGTCTCATATGCTAACTGCTGCAAGGTCTATTCAAGCAAAAGACAGTCTTTTTGCAAACAGGTATTAGCTACAGTGGAGAATCAACTCTTGCCTACTCCAACCACATATTGAAAACCCTACTCAATTTAAAGCCACGGGGAACATGATAAAATGAAACATACACTGCAGCTTCTCTACAAAGCATCAAATTATGCTTTGTAAATTAGTATCCTTGCAGATGTGTAATTTGACTGTGCGTCAGTTCATACTTAAGCAGATGTTTACAAGTGACTCTCACTTTGTCCTTTGCTCACTGTGTATAACCACATCCACGTTACAGTGTGTTTATTTTAAAACATGAATATACAGCAGGATATCACTGAGCCCCATTTTATGTTAACTTATTTATAATTTTAATATATTAATTGTATCGTGTTATATTACAAAATTTTAATGGTTTTGGCTCTTGGCTAATAACATGTATTTTCAAAGTAGCTTCTGGTGAGATGTATCTCTGAAAGCTCCAAAATAAAAAGGTCTAGTGCCAATGCAATAGAAAATAACTGCATTCCATTGCCAAGCTTGTTTTAGAGCTCTTCTTCCTTTTGATAGAACATTGTTGAGCACAATATCAACAAAATGATCTGGTAGTGCATGAAAATCAGGTTACATTTAATCTTTAGACAGTGTTGCCCTCATTGTTCTGTCAATTCAAAGGCTCATCATGGTATCAACGAAGAAAACGCATAGTGGCATTTCCGTTAAAGTTTGCAAACACTAGATCTGACAGTGCATTCTTACATGCAGTTTGTGACATAGTTGCCCTGTCTGTAACTTCTCTGTGCTTCTCTGTATTAGCAATGTAGGGTGGCAATATTTTTACTAACTTCCGTTAACAAATATTTCATGTGTGTGTTGCTTAGAAAAAATTATAACAATACTGGCAATTATTTAAACAATTTTAAGGTTTTGGCAAAAAAAGTGTTTTCAATTTATGCTCAGACTAAAGTGATGTGGTCATTCAAAGCCTCTAACATTGGAATACATGAAGGGGACTTCTTGTTTTCCTTCCCAGATTAGTCTCCAAGACATCACAGACAGTGGACATTGCTAAGCCTGGCCACAGCTTCCACTTCAGACATTTGACCCATTAACTTCAGACTTTTGATCAATTAGTACTTTCTAGCAGAGGAAATTCTACTCAGCATTACTTCAATTATATGACAAAGCAGATTTACAAAACTAAGCATTATCCAATTTCAGTCCTGCAGGCAAATACATACCTTCTTATTTTCGTTTCATTTTTCTCTAGAACTGCATCTATGAGTGATCTTTGCCTCTTGGTTGATGTGACGTATGCTTGTTTTACTTGATTTGTTCCGTGAGTCTTTACAATACCTGCCTAGCTGAATACTTTGTTGTACCTTTGCAAGTTTTGGGCAGTATATAAACTAGTCTTTCAATATTTGCACTGAAAACCAGGAACTTCCTGACATATCTTCCAACATAAGCATCCCTGGTTTAGCCTTCCCTTGACTCATTACCAGGGCCTTTTCTGTCTCCTTTCACTGTAAAGGAAAGCAGGACACATCCTTCATGCAATTCATCCTGAGAAAACTTCTTCACAAGCCCTTTTTCAAACTCTCCTTCTGCCCTTTATCATCTGCTGTCTTTTCTGTCCTTTTCTGTCCCGCTCTTCAGAGAGCTCTCTTATAAGTTGAAGGATTTTTCATTCATTCTCTAAACAGATTCCCAGCAATTGCTTCCATGAAATAACCATACACATAAATACATACATAAAAACAATTCTAAATCTTTAAAACTTACTATTTTATTTACTAATGTTATTCAATATTTTTTACTCTCTCATAGTGAAAGAAGGACCTTTAATTAACAGAAAGTGTACTCATGAATGGAGTTTCAGAGTCGTGGCAAAGACTTCCCTCTTTCTTTTCCACAGCAGTAGTAGCAGGACTCTTATTCGGTCTCTTCACTTGGAAAGACACCACTACCTAATGAGAGGGCACCGACAAGAATTCCACATTCCTACTGCTAACTGAAATCTGCCAAGACTGGCTTGCTTCTTCGCTATATTTTCTCTGCCAGAATCTTCCTGATTCTTTTTCCAATTCTTCATAAATCTATGGTGAGAACAAATGCAGAAAAAGCAGCATAAGGAAGACGCTTCAGCCTTGCTAAGATTTGGCTTAATTATAATGAGTTTTTCTTTTTTTCATTCACCCTCCTGCTCCTTCTTCCCAAAAGTACAAGGTTTGGGTTTTGAATATCTCTCTAACTTTGAAAATATTTCAGATCAGTTTCAAGTTCCTCATAACAGTTGTAAAAATTAAAAACTTTCAGTTTGTTTCTTGAACCAAAAAATTGACTTCTTCAGGCCACCCTTCAAGTTTAAGTGATGCTTTCCTCACTGGAGCTCAGTTGCAGTAACTGTAGATACTGTAGTGTTAGCAGAACTTTAATATTTTACCATGCTGATATTTAACATCTGTATATTAGCAGTGCTGAAAATACAGGGCCTACCTAGAGACTGAGATCAAGTGAAGGGTTGCTATGAAAAACACACCATGCTTTTAGACACAAGCTATTTCATATAACCTTAGCCCTACATAGAAAGGTGCAATAACAACATTAAATCACAGACACCTTTAAAAAGCTAACGTTCCCAATATTCAAGGTCTGTTAATTTTTCATTTTAGAGATAGTATTTTTTTAATCATTAGAAATACAAGTGAAAGTCGTGGGAGTAGAACAGAAGCAGAGTCCCTAGAGACATCTAAATGACAGGGAGATAGAGTATTACTTGTCCTGAATATTCTCAGTTCACTTGGAAGACAAGGGCCACATACTCAACTTATGTAAATAAGCATAATTCAAATGAAGTCAATGGTGCTACCACCATCTATATCAGCTACAGTTGTAGCTCAAAATACATTCCCCAATTTGTTTATCATATACAGATAAAACCTCGTAATGTGCATTTGTAACAGAAGGTAAAAATCAATAGACATTGTGACACTAACTACACACAAACACTGATAATGCAATATATTTCTTTTTTTTTCTGCCTGGAAGCACTTAAGAGAAAAAGGAAAGCACTTAAGAATATTAATCATTTGTGGACCATTTCATTACACTGCAAATGTTATGGTGAAGTGACGTGTGAGTAGCTTGAAACTATTGCATATTATACAATGATTTACCATAACTATGCTCATATTCTATTTCATTACTCTCTGCTTTCGTAAGCATACATTTTTAAAAGGTTTACAATGTTTGATTGGTATTTAAAAGAAAAATCAAAACAAAGCATATGTTTCATTGTATTTCCATGTCAACAGTACTATCACAGCAGAAAGATTTGTGCCCAATGTTTACCGGATGGTGTCACATGCTACATTAACTTACAACATCATGTGCATTTAGCTGCCAGAATCAGTCCTTTTTATTGAGGTGCCTTTGCCACAGAAGTATAACAGCAGGAGCTTCAGCTATGTCTCAGGCTAACATATTCCAATAAATAGTAATAGTCCAGTAACATGGGTGTCATCCTTACCTGAAATTTAGGCTGCATCTCCATGAGAAATATTTAATGCCATTGATGTTCTGGTTTCAGCTATGCTATTGATAGCAATGGTGAGAATACCTAATCTTTCAAACACAGAATCACATTTCAAGCACAGCTATTACTACAAAGGCTCATTTTTTATTCTGGAAGAGACAAAGCAGAAATCTAGGCATCCACAACAGGCAATGTTTGCATAAGGTATCTGATACTTTCACGAGCACCTTCAGTCATTCTATGCCTGCCTTGTGGTTACTTGTCTGTCATGTCCAGTTTGGTCAGAGCCACTGCTTTGACTCGGATGCTGGACCTCTGCAAACCCTAGACAAATTTTACTCAGAGAAGATTTCCAAGTAGGTTAAGAAAGGTAAAACTGCAATATGGTATCCCTATTTGTAATTGAAGCAATAAGTTAGCCTGGACTTGATGTACTAGACAAAAAAAGACAGCATTTCCCTAGAGAAAAGGCTAACTTTAGACAATTGTGACTCATGAACTTATTTACATTTCTACAAATCTAGTTCACCAGATACCTTTATCTTCTGCACTGCTCTCCAACTTACCCCTGTTGAATGCCAGTTCTGTGTCCACAGACATACATTGGTGAGGAAATGACTCCGCACACTAAACAGTATTAAACAGCAAACTGGAAATTCTCCCTTTTTTTCTTGTGTGCTCTTGGATTTCAATTCAGTAATTACAGAACAGTAGTTTGAAAGACATATAGGAATAGACTATTCAGAGGTTTTACTAGGACCCAAAGAGGTTGCACAGATTAACACAATTACCAAATATCCCTGTTGGTTCTTTTGCACACCTGGAGTCAATATCAATAGAGCAACATCACCTGCTGTTTCAAACCTAACCCAATGTGTTAGGCATGACATGAAATGCAAGAAAGAGTCAGTACTACTTTAAAAAAAAAAGTATTGTGTTTAAAAGAATACTGTGCATACAGGAATGCAAGAATCATGCAGCTGAAAAATGCCCCATGTGAGAGAAATGGACAAGAAGGAAAGCAATACTGCAGCACAATGTTAAAGAAGTGGGAATTGATGCTTTGTGTTCTTTCTTATGTTCAGCCCTCCACTTTCAGCACCTTGAAATCTTTAAAAGTGAGTGATGAAGTAATGCTGAGTTTTTGGTATCAAAGCTGAGTGGAAAAGTAGAATTTCTGAATTGTTTCCCCACCTAAGTTGATACTTAGATGGTAGCTGTTGTGGAACACGATTCTCTCAAGAACTGAAGCCTCTTGTTGTGTTTAACCTTTGGTATTTACAATAAACATTTCTCATCTATATGTGACATTACACCACTGCTACTAACAGAGGGATAAAAAGCAGTGGCAGAAAGGTAATGATCTGAAATTAAAAAACCTGTAGAAAGGGTAAGATTTTGCACAATACAGTATATTTAAATATAAAATAATTGGCATTTCATTTCAATTACACAGTTTTTCAGCCTAACTGTGCAACATCCACAGGAACCAAGTAAAGCCCTTATTTTCTCTGTCTGAAGGTCAAGTTAAAAACTCTGACTGCCATTATTTTGGTTTTAAATGCCTCCTTGCCCCCCAAAAACCTCTCATGCAAACAACAATTACATTTGTGAAGTACAGTTGTGAAGTTTTCATTGCTCAAAATCTTATTTACATTTCATTATGGTGAACACAAGCAGTTCCTTGAACGAGTGCTCTCTGAGATTCCATTAGATTACAATTTAATTCATAGACATTTTTAAAACAGTAGTGAGATAGTTTCAACATCTGTTATTTTGCCCAATCCATTGAAGACTGTTGAATGAATGGGGTGCATGACAACAGAAAGCCAAGGTGACAGGCTTAGATTAAACTAATACACCAACAATAGTATAATTAGTCAAGTACTAACAGCAAACCACACTTGTATTGAAACCTAGAAATAGCTGAAAGTAAAAGGAAATCCCATAACAATGCATTGGTTTGATAATAGCAAAGAAAGATTTAATGAAAGAATAAACATTCAACATGCATTCAAATTTCATGTGAAGTGCTCTTGGCTGTTAAGAGTCAAGAGCTCTTCTCATGAAAGTAACATGTTTCTAACTCTTTCAGAGATGATCAGCTGAAGGAGCCTTATTAATAGCTATACAGGGCTGTTGCATTGTCCTTTTGAGTCATCTATCCACTTGAATTATTCTCAATTGACATATAAGTCTGCATTTCCCTGCTGCTCCATTAACCAGCCTGAATACAGTGGGTCAGATGCTCGCCTGGTGAGAAGCAGAAGCCAGTTTACAGCCAGTTTACACCAGCTAAAGAACTGGCCCATAACATTCAAAAGCTTTTATTTAGCTAACTATAAGTATATAGTTATTTAAATACAATACACTCTTCTGGTATAAATTTTAATGCTATCTACTGTTCCCTCTCAATGCTGAAAACACTTTCATATACTTGCGGAATAAATGCCACAGAAAGACTGCATGAAGTAATAAACATGATATATTTTACCTGTAACAGAAGGTACCCCATAGAGAATTTTGTCAGAAATGTATCAACAGTGAGGTGACAAGAAACAGCTTCCCAGAAACTGGTCATAAAAGGGGCAACCAGTTAGCAGCCCTTTGCAACCCTCTGCTGTTTATATTCCCCAAGACAGCTCACAGGTTAGTATGCCATCTTAACAGAATAGCAGGAGCTGGAGCCACTATAATATATAAAGGTGACAGGTACATTTATACCTATTAATTCTGATTTTTATGCTTTCTTATCAGCACTGATTTTCAATTCTTTTTTCTTTTATGGTTAGTTTTAATTATCATGCATCAAGGGCCCGATTTTCATCTATTAGACTTCAACTTAGAACACTAACTTCAATCAAGCAACACCAGTTTACTGTCCTCATAAGGAAGCGGTACCAGACATGCAGTGTAGGTGAACCTTATAAATCTAGATATGAAGTGGCTAGCACTTCCAGTTGCAGAAAAGACGCTTTGGATATTTGGCAGCGAGAAACTCTTCAGGCTGTAAAAGTGCCACCCCTATGTCCCACCTAATTCCGTTTAGTTCTAGCTGATACATAAAATGTTAAAAAGGGAAAAAAATCATTTCCCTTTCCTTACTTGCATTAATAAAGATTCTGACAGTTAACCAAAGTCACTGAAAATCCTCCATAGGTTTTCCCAGGCAGTGGGAGGACATTGCTGGGAATTTCTAAGAGCAGGCAGGAAAGCTGAATAAGGGGGAAAAGGAAGGTCTTCTCCTGATAATATCTGCACCTCCAGCACATGGCTTCAGCACCCTAAGCCCAGAGGCAATATGCAGGACAGGAGCATCCACAACTCTTGGCTGTAAGGGGCAGAAGAAAGAACAGGATGCTACACTGCGGTTGGAAACTCCAGGATCAACAGCTATCCATTTCTTGCCTGAACATTTCCCAAAGCGTTTGAGCTTGTTTTGAATGTCAACAAATTCTGATGCCTGTGACAGGGTCTGTTCCATTCTTTTTTCAAAGGTTTTATGGGTTCTGCCTATACACCACACATCTACAGGAAAACTCTCCCATCACTGCAAAGATTGCTGCAACATTATTAATTGTATCTTTACTATAGCCTAGGCTGTGATAGTTTTTGACACTTTAACCATGGTATAGCTTAGAGCAAGGTTGCTATTAACAGCCAGGAAATACTGGATTTGCAACAGCAGTAGTGTTTTCACTCTTGCTGCTGGTGGTGGTGAAACAGTAGTGAGAATTTTTTTGACAGCAAGCTATAATAGGCATACACCTAACAAGAGCTGGTTCAACACCTTGATCGAGTCTTAACCCTTGCTGTGTGGCAGGTGTTTCTAAAACACGGCTATCCATGGGAACATTACAGTGTTTGCTAGAAATAGCAGGTACCCAGACCAGGTTTAGTCCATTGTTCTCGTTCTGACCATGAAGGCTTCCAAGTGCTGCAGGAGAGATACAAGAAATCCTGTGGTTGAATGTAATAACAGAATTTGCCATCACGGAAAATTCTGCCTAATTCCAGTGAGAGTGGTGTGTGCTCTGAAATATGCAGATCTAGTTATTTCTCCAAAAGGTTTTCAGTTTTCTTCTCTAATTTTCCACCCCTCTAAACCTACTTTTTTCAATAATTTCAAATTACATCATCTCAAAGAACTATTTCTAGATAGTAAGTGAATCTAAATAATTTTTTAACCAACATAAACCTCAAGCAGTTTAGGAAGTTAACAGTGCTTTTTTACATCAGATCTTTGGAAGAAGACCACAAAAGACATTCAGTTCTGTCTGATTGTTACATCTATGCTGTTATTATATTTTTAGTGTTTGTGTTTAAATATTTATTTTATATATTTTTAAATTTTTAAATTATTTTTGAAAATCCACAAACATATTCAAGAATCAACTAAAAAAAAATCTACAAAAAGAAGGACTGAATATCCCAAGAGTTTCATTTTGCTGACATAAAGCAAAAATCAACAGTCACAGAGAGGAAATAAAATGAAACAAAGTTAAGATAAGCTATAGAACTTATTTTGCAAGAATTGTACCAATTTTACCTCAAAATGAAAAAAGCTATTTTTCTGTAAGGCTTTTCTGGCTGAAACGGAAATGTATATTTTGTAGGTTTGCTTTACTTTCAAGGTGAAATTGCTTTTACAATTGCAGGTACATGAAGACGAAGATATGGCCCAACTCGCATGTGAATTCGTGAGATTAACACATCATTTCATGGACCGTTGAACTTGGCTTTCATATATATCTATATATGTTCTATAGCAAAGATACATAGCACTTCCATGTTATATTCTAAATATTCAGTGTGTCTGCATGGATAGTGATCTTTCCAACTTCTATCAAACACAACCACAGAGTCACAAAGCTGAAAGAGTAAAGTGGATCTAAGTTTACATTACTGTTTTCTGTCAGAGGTTCTTGGTGCCAGACATTCTGCGGTACCACACCTGTTTACATAGAAATAGTTTTCTATATGATAAAATGTATGGGCTGTACAAATAACTCTTGGGGATTTTCTTAATTCGCAGCTAAGAATTAGGTACCAAACTCCTTTTTATTTAGTTGATAAGACTTATTGAAAAAAATGAGATGAATCTTTAAAAAAATCTTCAAGCCTAATCTGATAATCTGTTGTGCATGACTGAATTCAGCAGGACAGGAGAAAAGAGAGGAAAAGAAAGGTGCTTTTTACCTAATCTTAACAAACATGGCAAAATGTTGTTGAAGAGAAAATAGTCTATGGTTTTTGTATGTCTCTACTGGCCCCAGAAAAGACTGATCTATACCAGTGGATTTATGCTTGTATAACAACTGGAGGTGGGAAATATTTTTTTAATTATTTCTTAGGAAAAAAGACATCTCAAATCTCCTAAATATACATTTCATTGTTCACTGTACACTAGCTACAGGGCTAAATTTGAAGGCCAGGAAAAGAGGTGCAGAACATCTGCATGGGAACCTGCTCTCTCTCTCTTTTTTTTTCCCCCTTTTTTCCCTAATTTGCATTATGTGCTGTGGAAATACAGTACAGTGGAAGGCTTCCTTCTGGGAAAATGAGCATAGAGTCTGTAAGTTTGTATATCCAAGGGCTATTTTAAGAAGGTTGTAGTGAATGGGCACATTCTAAGACCATCTGAGAATAACCCCAACATGAATTAAACATGAGAAGCACTTGTTTAAAGTTTTGCTGGTATTGCAACCGAATGTGAATGATTGCTGAGTAAAGTATAAAAGGACAGCAGATTATTAAACACAAGCAGGCTGGTTAGACCCCAGAAAAAAATACTAAACCTTATGAAAAACAACAATACGGGCAGATGGTAGTGGCTGCAAAGCACTTTCTAATCAGTGACACGACTTTTATAATGCTGCTATGTGTATTTAATGCAACTCAGAACTTATAATCATTTGGCTCTGTCATGTTTCCCTGTCTTTATCATTTGACTCCCTTTCTTTTACTATATTATATGTATAAGCAGCTGGTCATAATTTTTTCTGTCTTTAATAGAAAAACAAAGATTAATTTTAAAACAAGACTGTGAGTTACAACATTAGAAGCCGAATTATGTCTCAAATCTTGAAAGAGCATAAATTCATTACGCGGGTAAGAATAAGACTATCACACTGTTTCAAAATGATCTTGCTGTTCTCTACAGTTAGCTCTTTCAAAATATTAAGAAATTCTGTACATTTTTGTTACATCTAAAAATAGGAAGGCATTCAGAGGTGGAGCAGAGGTACCCTTATGCATGCTTGAATAGATAATAGTGATATGAGGAGTTGTAACAACTCACTGCAAAAAAAGAACTGTGTCTCTATATGGGAAAATAAAAACAAGAAAAACATGTTTGCTTTGAGTGCTATTTAAATAAAATAAGTTTAGATGTATTAAAAAATGTGGAAGCTGTAAAATATTTGCATGTCAGTTCCATATCTAGAAAAAAAGTCATTATACATGTACTGTCTTTCTCAATTACATTATAATCTTATAATGAATACCCAACTACCCAACACACTCTAACCAGTGTATTACTTGCTTTTAATTTCTTGATGCATATAGAGAGACCTTATTCTAATTTTTATAAAGTAATTCGAACATTAAAATTTACGTATGTAGATCCTCCCCCAAACTGGGTCAAAACATGTTGACTTCTAAGAGGTCTTCTGCTTCATACAAACACCATGAGAAGCATTCTACCTTTCTCCAAACCCAAAGTACAGCAGCTGAATATGAAACATTCCACTGGCAACAAGCGACAAGGGTAGGATGGGCAGTATGTGGAGACCTGGCTCTGGCTGCTTCCCCATGTTGTAGTAGGAGAGCGGGGTCTGGCCAGAATGTGTGACACATGAGCAGTGAGGAGGACAAGGTCCCTTGGATTTCTTCACGTTCATGTGGATCTTTCTTGTGTTGCAGGAAGCAGGGGTTAAGCCCAATCCTCCCTTCTGCCTGCAAATGTTAGTGGTAAAGAAAAATAAGCTGAAAGGAAACTGGTAAAAAGAAGCATGCTATACTCAGAAGAAAAACTTCAGGAAAACATTCTCCTCCCTTGCCATCCCAGTCTTTCTGAATTTTAATGATGAGGCTCAGCTCTTCTGTAATGCTTTTTTCCAGGGTAGCATAACTATTTGCCTTGCTATAACCTCAGAGTAAACCTAAACTGAATACAGTTAACTGTTACTACAGTAAGCCATGTCAAAATACTTACAGCATTGAATTTATAACTCATTTTTATAGAGCATCTGATATTTATAAGTAATGCTTAGATGAATTCAAGTTCTCTATATTTACCAATCAAAAATATTGTTATGTGTAATGTGCCATATAGTATGAATCACAGATTAAATTACAGATGCACATGGAATACAGTTTAGACTAGTCACCACAACAATAAGTCTATGCTCACTTTTTATGATCAATCAAAATGAATCACCAGTCCACAAATCTGAACTTCACTTCTAGCATGTAGTAAGAGTGTAATTAAACTAAACTAATTAACATTTTATCCTCATAGTAAGAATGCATTTAGTCTGTTTATGTGGGATTTTATATATATATATATCTTCTATAGAACATCTGTAGGAGCTCTTTTAAAATTTAATCTTTGTTTAAGAATATTTTCAGTAATAATCATCAAATTAATTTATAAGACACTATTTACCACTTATAGAAAAAAAGATCTTTTGAGGAACAAAGAAAAATTACACTCTTAGCTAACTCCAGCCTGTCCAAGACTGATAATTGTTTGCAAACCATACACTTGATATCTAAATCTTGTTCAGTGGCTTTCATTCATGATTGTAGATTGATACAGCCCTCTCTGAAAAATATATTTATCTTTTGCAACACTCATCAAACACTAAATACCTAACTAGGTTGCAAGAAGAATCTTTAATTCCATCATTTTGCTCTGGTAATTGCTTTTGCTTCCTTATGTTTAACTAGAGTAAATGAACTATAATTTAAAATTTCTCTTGACACTTGCTATCTGACTTTGTATAAAACACGAACAAGGTTGTGAATGCTGAAAAAGGTAACTATAACAAGAACAAATTAAACTACAAGAGTATATTTTTAAAAGCTGATGCAAATTCAGAAAATGATACTGAGGTGCCATATATTGTATCTGGATCACAGAATCACAGAATATTAGGAGTTGGAAGGGACCTCAAAAGATCATCTAGTCCAACCCCAGTGCCAGAGCAGTATATTTGAGCAGTAACAAAAAAGCTATTTTCAAATAAAATTAAAACTTCAGCATGACTAGAAAAAATATGTTTTCTCCATCTCTTTTTGTCAGCAGAGTCCCAAAAGAAAGAAGCCAAAATTCTGCTTCAGAACAAGCAGCAAGGGACTCTTGTCTGTACAGAAGACTGTTCCTTTTTTAAATGCCTGTTGCTGACATAACGTATACCCTAAGAAGTTAAGCAGCCTATTCCGACTGACTTTTTCCAGCCTTTAATTTCATGGTATTTATGTACTTGTCGCCAGAAATACACAAGGTGTTGAGAGTCTGAGATGGGAGAGCCTTTGTTTGCATACTCCGAAGCAGCTGTACACATATGTTTTGAACAGTATCACCTCCATACATAGTTGCAAGAATTTACACCTGTGGACTCCAAGAGGCCAGGTGTTCTCACACTCAAAGGGAACCTCTGTAAGGGTTATTCTGAAATCAAGAAGATGGAGGTTTACCTGTGAGAGTTTTAAATGCTGACAAGAGCCACAACAGTGTGCAGGGTACTAAAGAATTCTCTTAACAGGATCTCAGCAATAGCAAAAATAAAAAATGGATCCATTTTTGTCAATGTTACTTTTGTCCTAAAAGCCTATGCTTTTATACAGGTCTTTTTTTTTTGGGGG
>NW_010168857.1:51624-121592 GCF_000695765.1 Mesitornis unicolor
GGGGGGAAAGAGGGGAAGGGTTCATTAGCACTCTGAAAGTGAATGAAAGAATAACTAATTAAAATAAATACTATCTACTCTTTTTACCAGCTTCTGTAAACAATCTTTTTAACAAGTTTAAATGTATTCTGCTTCCAACTGGGATGAATATTTACTGCTTGATTTTAAAACAGAGTGCCTAGGGATCATATTCTCTTTTAAGAGACAAACGTGCAGCTCGCACCCTCTGCAGCAGAGCTGGCGTACAGAGGGCAGAATGCACCCTCAAGGATCGCAAGGATCATTCTCTTGTCTTTACTGGAGGCTTGCAACAAGGAATAAAATACCTAAAATCAGTCTTAGCTGTACAGGTGAAAAGATAACATCTGGATATTTACAAAGCCTCAAAGGAAGTGACCTAATTTGACCAACGGTAGTGTAATTATGCTCTATACATACTTAGAGAAGACAGCAGGCATTTTCTGAAACTAAGTTACGGACTACTATTACTAATTAATATTGTCCTTCAGGCAATAGAGTTCTTACATTGTAATTTTTTCTAGGTAAATATTCATTATTAATGTTTGGAACTGCTTAGTCCACACTGAAAAGACATTTTTAAATAAACAAATGGTATCTACATTATATTTTTACTGAGACCTTCAAAGTCAATATCTTTTTTTGTGTTGCATGCACAGAACAACTGTGGGGCATGACTTTGATGTTAAATAATGTATGTTATTCATAAACTGAAGTATTCTATGATAATTAAGGTCCTATGCAAGCTGCAAAGGACGAAGAGCAGAATCTTCCAAGTGTGCAAAGTGCATGTGCTTATACGAATGAATGTGAGAGGAGATAGAAAAAAATTAAGAAGTGATCTGCTGGAAATATCTAGGAAGCCAAGGTATTTTTTTCAGTTAAACCAATGTTCAACCTGCTGTTTCAGGGTTAATATAGGAAGAAGTGCATCTCTGAAGAGGTCTTAAAGGGATACAAGTACTGAGAAACTAAACACTGCAGTGTCAAGAGATTAGTTCACTAGGTATTTTGAAAGCACAGATTAGATCAAGTCTTAGTAGATCAGTGCAAAATCTTCTGGACATAAACTAACCTATGTGAAATATAGATATTAAGCTCTTCAGAACATATGGCGAGTGAATTCTCCAGCACCTAAATTGTCACACAGATATCCTGAAGGACTCTTCTTTGACTCAGGTATCCAAGCACAACTGAAGTTTCACTCTCAAGATCCTCGGTTACTGACCAGATCACCTTTCTTTAAGAAAAACTCAGAACCACTATCTGTTACTCAAGGCCTCCCCGTGTACACGGTGTCAAAACTCATATTCTCAAACCAAGATAAACATTTGTCCAGATCAAAGCTTCATCCTACAGTAGCTGCTTGCTAGCTCTCAGTATTTGACCTCCTGAGCCATTGCTTACTCTTTAACACATTAGAGCAGGCAGGAAGCATAATGCCACTTTTTCCTTCAGGGACCTGCCCAGACACTCTACTGAAAAAAGCAGAGGACTCCTGAGCTTCCTCCTTCCTACTTTCCCATGTCAGTGTGTTTTCCCACATCGTCCTTACCTCAGCATCGCAGGAGCACATCCCATGACCTTGAGCATACCTAACAGAAGCAGCCAACAGACAGCAGTTTGTGCGGCAGTTTTCAGGCTCTGCTTCTAGATCTTGTAGATCTTCTGGGAACATGAGTTGCTCCTCTGAATCCTTTGAAGAAACTAAGGGTGCATCCTGCTGACAGGAAAGGGTAGCTCCGTAGAGGGTGTCACTTCAAGGAAGCTTGCCCAGCTTCTGTTAGCTGTTCTTGATGAAAGGATGTTTGAGCTTTTGCGCAATGTAAGGCCTGGCCCCCAGAAGCTGCTAGGTGCTGGCATGTGCAAGGCCTCAACTCAGAGCTTCAGAAGGTCTGGGGCCTCCCACAGAGGCTGGGGAAGGAAGAGATTGTGTCCTTGCATGCAGTAGGTATGTGTTGGTCGTGGGTTTGTTACCAAGTAAAGTAGCTGTGGGAGAAGGTCAGAAGACTGTATGTACAGTGTCAGAGATGAAGAGAAAGAGATTGGTCAGATTTTCTCTGAGACTCTGCAGAAACAAGGTCATCAACCCCCAACCTGTACTGAGGGAGGGAAACGGAGAGTCCTGTGATGGCAACATTGAAAGTTTGTGACTTCTGGCACCAGAAGCAAGGCTTCTGCTCTATCTTGAACTACAAAATAGGTTTCATGCCCAGGTAGCAGACAAGGGGCTGGAGTAATGTTCAACAAAGTATTTAGCCTGCAAAGCCTGAGCCACACAGGAGCACTGGGAGAAAGCCACAGAGTGAAGGAATTGGATGAGTCCCCGCTGCTGGTGAAGGCCCTGCCCACGTATCTGATCTACTGTCTGGGGAGGTTTGCTGCTTGCCAAGGGCTCAGATCTGGGATCTTACAGAGTCTACTGAAGCTTGTCAGGCCCTTGGGCTTTTCTGCATGGGCACCAATGGTATTCCAGGGTAGCCTTTAGGATATCAAGTGTGACTACACGGCTCTGTGACTATGTGCCAAAACCACTGGGCCCCAGGTAGTTTGTCCTCAATCCTGCTGGAAGCGATGAAGAGCTTCAAAAGTGACCACATCATGTGAAGTCAACAGGTTGCTCAGATGTTGTTGACAGTAGGGATTTGGCTTTTACAAATGTCAGGACCCTCTTTGAATATTGAGAACTGCTAGGAAGAGATGGGACCTGCTCAAATAGGGCAAAAGCCCTTTGTCAACAGGCTGGCCAAGCACCTGTCAAGTGTAGGAGGCTTTCTACATTGGAAAAGGCAGAGGTACTCAGTGTTTTCTCCGCTTCCTCTTTTACTAGAATCCCCAAGTTACAGAATTCTGGCTAAATAAGGACTTTGTAAAGGAGGATCAGGTTGGACAATACTTCAACAAGCTGGATGTACACAAGTTGTGGATCCTGATGAGGTGCACCCAACAGTGTTAAAGGAGCTGATGTAATTGCAAGGCTATTCTTTATTATCTTTGAAAGGTCATGGCCATTGATGGAGGTTCCTGAGGACTGGAAGGGAGCAAATGTCACTCCTATCTTCAAGAAAAATAAGAAGGAGGGTCTAAGGAACTACAAGTTGATCAACCTCGCTTTAGTCCATGGCAAGGTCATGGAGCAAATCACATGGAAGCTGTTGCCAAACTTATTAAAGACAAGAAGATGGCTGGGAGTAGTCGGCATGGATTTATGAAGGGGAACTGATGCTTGACCAACCTAATAGCCTTATACAATAAGATGACTTGTTCAATGAATGAGCAGAGAGTGGTGGATGTTGTTTATCTCAGCTCTAGTGCAGCTTTTGACACTGTTTCCCATAGCATCATCATTGGCTGACTGAAGTGGTTAGTGAGGTGGATCGAAAGCTGCCTTTGTTGCTGGGCTTTGAAGGAATCTGATCGGCATTACAAAGGTCAGCTGGAGGACACTCACTAGTGGTGTATCCCAGAGATCAGTACTGAGGACAATACTGCTTAAAATATTCATTAATGATGTGTATGACGGGGCAGAGGTGCTCAAACCTTGAGCAAATCTGCAGATGAGACATGGTTGATATGTCAGAGTGGTATGCTGCCATTCAGAGGAACCCTGATAGGCTAGAGAAATGGGCTAACAGGAACCTTGTGAAGTTCAGCAACGGGAATTGCAGAGTTCTGTTCCTAGCCAAGAATAGCCCCATGCATTAGTACAGGCAGGGTGACAACTGACTGGAAAGCAGCTTTGCAGAAAATGCCCTGGGGACCGTAATAAACAACAAGCTGACTATGAGCCAGGAATGCACTCTTGTGACAAGGAAGGCCAACACCATGCTGGGATGCATTAGAAAGAGCTTTGTCAGCAAGTTGATGGAGATGATCCTTGTCCCTTACTTGGTATTGGTAAGAAAAGAAAGCCAGGGCATGGGGAAGCAGGCAGATCTTACCAGTGTGTATAAATGCTTGATGAGGGGGAATAAAGAAGATAGAGCCATATTCTCCTCAGTGGTACCCAGGGAAAGGACAAGAAGCAATGGGCACAAACTGAAATACAGGGTATTCTATTTAAACACTTTTACAGTGAGGATGGTCACACACTGGGGCAGATTGCCTGGAGAACTCATGGAGTTTCCGTCCTTGAAGATGTTCAAAGCTCAATTTGACAAGGCTCTGAGCAACCTGCTGTAATTGACCCAGCTTTCAGCAGAGGGTTTGGACTAGATGATTTCCATAACCTCAACCATTCTGTCATCCTGGTCTGAAGGACCTACCACTTCCTTTAAAGTGAGCTGATGTGTTTTACAGTGGCAGGTTTTTTTCTCTGCAGTGGAGTCACAGCTGGGAAGGCCATCAAGTCTTTCACTAACCCTTCCCAACTTGCTGTTGGCTGGGGTCAGTATTGTGTGCTGTTGTAGCTTCAGATGGTTATCAGCATTTTACTAAATGGAAGAAACCCTCAGAACAGAAACAGCCTTCTTAAGCTATCTTTTCCTTTATTTAAATTCTCCCAGTTTTTATAAATGGAGGAAATCTACCTTAACATTCTTATACTTTTTATAAATTTCCAGCAGATGGTGAGAGTGGGTGTGTGTTTGATAAAAACCACATAATCTATTTGAGAACAGCGCTAAAAGAATAGTGTTGCAAACACCTAAAAAGCCTTAGGTTAAGTAATCTTACTCTTAAAATGATCATATGGGTGTTTTATTGGTTGAGAAGTTTAATGTTTAAGCTAGAAAAGTGGCATTATCATCATTAAATTTATTTTATTTTAATGTAACAAGTAGTACCATTTTGAATGGGATTTGACTATTTCATGAAGCCCTGTGTTATTGAGGGAGATATTCCAGTTATCGTCTAAACATTAATAATTTGAAGAAGAGAAGATTATCCTTTGTCTTATTACCAATAATTTGGGCAAACTTCCTGATCCGTACTGAAGATGTATCTGTGATATCAACCTAGACCAGGGAGTGATTTGACCCTCTCTATATTAGTTATCCATCTGAAATAGGAAAAAGATCTATTTTCACAAAGGTTAGAAAACATCTTTTTCTTCCTTATGTTACCTTAATTATCAGGTTGGTAATTAATTTAATTTCAATTTAATTCTGATTTGTGTAGACATGACAATCTTTCCTTTCTTACTTCAATACGTGAAGCACTTGAGGTGCTTAGAGGTAAATGAAGTCAGCCATGTGCTACATGTCATGCGGGCCATAAAACTGTTCCCTGTCATCTTCACGTCTTAGTTGAGGTTTGCCTTCCATCACGAGCACACTGAGCAGGTTATTCAAAGGGTCCACAAGTCTTATACACTCTCAGTGCTTCCAAGATTTTGAGTTACAAAAGTAATATGAATCCCATATCTTCATTCACTTCCTCATAGATGTGTCAGCAATCAGGTGATAAGGAAGTGGGCAGAAAAGAGTTGCTGAAGAGGTAAGCTTAATGCCAAGAAGTACTAGAGGTAGCAAGTGGAATCTGTGAAATTATATACATTATGTTTTGTAGTGCCCAGCAGAAAAGAGGCCATTTTGTTAAGTTATCCAATATTTTCCCTTTCTAGTTATGTCAAACTCATAATATAAAATCTACAGTTAGGATTCACAGAAGGTTTCTTTCAACAGGCATTTCTTATACTTTATAAACAATTCTTTCAGAAAAGAACATCAAGGGAGCAAGCCTTAAGTGATATTTATCCATCACTTGCTGGTGTTTTAGTGTTTTGAGTTCTGTGTGTGACAAGGGAAGTGATACAGGTACTATCCTTGAGAAAAAACAGAGGATGCTGTGGGAGGACAGAAAAAGAGAGGCTTCTTTTTTGCTTTAATTGAAGGGTTCAGATCCTCAGCTAGCCTAATAAGTCAATAAAGCTACTCTCATAAACAGCAGCTGAAAACGTTGGCTTTTGCCTTTGTGATGTATCTTCTCATTCCATAGTGTGACATGTACTAAGAAAAGGCTTGGAAAAGGTTGGCTGAGTCGACTCAAGAAATTGGAAAGAGACATGGGAAAAAAACCAACCCTCAAAAATAAGAATAGCAAGCACACTGAGAAGGCTTACATTGAACAAATTGAGCAGATGATAAGAGATTGAGGAGTGGGCCTTGGCTAGAGCTGAGGAAAGAATTAAGGATGAGGAGCTGAGGTATGCCCAAAATACAAGCTAAAGCGAGTGGAAGGCTTTGGAAAGGGAGCTGACATGATCAGAGTGAAGAATTTTTTTATAGAGTAAAATCACTTTCTGATTTCAGCTGCTGGTGTTTTTTTTTTCTCTTGAAGCATTTTGCTATGATATGCTTATTTGCTGACTGTTACAGATTTAAGGTTGTGTTTCTTTCTACTGTGTCCCTCCATCCATCAGTCAAGCAGTAGCAGTTGTGAAACAGAACCTGGGAGAGGGAAGAAAAAAAAGCAGTTTCCTCTTAGACAGCAGAAGGGGCAGCAAGAGGGGCACAGAACAGATGAGAAAACAGCCAACTCATTTACAGATTTTCTCATTTGAGGTTCTTGATACAAAAACATTCCTGGTTCTGATGTGCAGACTGAGGCTTGTCTATATATTTATAAAATTAAGTGAAGTGCAAATCACACTAGAAGATTTATGCTAACGGTGTTTCTAAAACACACCAAAATGAGTAGAATGTATCACCAACTGCTCCTTGCAACTATACTTCTTCCACAGAAACATTTTTAATAGTTAAGCAATTAAAATAAAACAATAGCCCAGTGGCTGAACATAAGTCTTCTGGATCCAGTACTGCCTTGCCAGATTCCCCTCATGACCTTAGTTTGTCGACTTCTTCCCCAGTTCTCACAGGGATAACAGAAACATCTAATTCAAAAACAGTGTTGCTGAAAACTCCTGCTTAGCTGCTTCTTAACCCTCATGGTGCCTGCAGCACATGAACGTGTTACTTTCTAGCTTTCAAGGTTCTCTGGGTGCCTACATCTGTGATTTTGTGGTGTTTCCAAATTAGTGCGACTGAGCAGCTTGTCACCAAGCCTGTATTTAAGCCTGGCTGGAATACAGAAACTAGAGGGTCATCCACCTAAGAAGACTGGAAGGCTCCATCTGGTTCTGAGAGTGCATCTGGTACGCAGACAGAAAAGCGAGCCTCACCAAATGCATGCAGCTGCTATTTTAAAGTTTTGCAGCTGCTATTTTAAAGGACATGCCCCTTTATACAACAGTCCAGTGGTGAGGGCTTTTGTCAGAACATGTGAAACACAGATTTAGTTTCTTTCTCTTCCTGAGGGAATTCGGCATTTCATTTCCCACCTCTCAAGAGTCATTTAGAGTCATTTAATCTCCTGGCCAGAGCTTATTTTGGGTGGGAACATTCTTCACCTCTTCTGCTGAAGCAGTGCTCCCGTGTAGAAAAAATTCCAGAACCACTGCCTGTGGAAGACAAGAAGGATGCCTGACTCCCATGTATGCTTCAGGGAATCCCATTTGTGACTCTGGAGTGTACTGTGGGAAGCAAATCTCTCAGCATTAGGCACTGAATGGGGGGGTCACACAACAGTTTTAGCATCCTGAGTCCCACATTGAACCTGCTTCAATTTTAATTTACCTAAAAGAGTTGTTGTGCAGATAAATAAACTGAGAGCTCAAATACTGGTGTAGTGAACGCAGCATAAGTATTTTGAACAGAATGTGCAAGTATGGGTTTGAATTTTATATTCATGCCACAAAAATATGAATATGCATTGAAAAGTAAGTTACTGTTCGTAAGACTTGCAATACCAATAAAAAGATATATTCATTAATAAAACATTTTGGGAGGGAAATCAAGTGGATTTGATATTTTTAATAGAAAATGGTAAGTTATTATATTTTCCTTTAACCAGAACATTTTACAACGGGAGAAATTTGGATAAGGTATCGACAGAGTGTCACCTGATAAAATGTGTGGTGAAGTTTGAACAGCAGATGTCTCACCCAGGGACGCTTCCCTGAGGAAACAGCAGGAACCTCCTGTACACTCACTTTGCCTGGCATTCATCTCCCGACCAGCTGCCAATTTTAAACTATAGCAAGTCTCTCAGTTTATAGTCCTTTCAAGCTAAAATCTGTTACATTTGTGGAAAAATAGCAATACTTATGTAAATCAATAATTGCATTGTATGTAATACAGTAAATCCATAACATGCCTAGAGTGACACTAACAACATCACGCACGGGTGTGCTATCAAGCAATATGTACAAAGCAATTCATATGCATTAGAGTCTGAATATGTCTTGTTCAAATACTCATTTTGTTTGGCACAACCCATCCTCTTTTTGCAACCCAGGAATAAATATTGCTTTGTTTCATCTCTTTTTTTCTTCAATGGAACTATTTGCTAAGGCTAAATCCTTGCCTCCATTCACATCACAGCTCTGCCTAAAGTTTAAATATACTATACAGGGATGATTGCTGATGTCTGCTCTCTTTCATTCTGAATTGCAGAGCATTGGTCAAGCAGCCATGCAGAAGCTAGTGAAAAATCTGGTTTCTTCACATTAATGAGATTTTCAAAATTAGACGCAGATTTGAGATAATAATAATAGAAAAGAAAATACTGCATGTCTGTGGAAGTCACCATGAAAAGAACCTTAAATTAACAAACTTTTCATTCTATATACTAATTTTCTGGGTATTTGCCTGTTTGGTGCTGGGTTTTGGTCCTTCATGTCACAGAATATTCCTGTGCTGAGTACAGACACAGTTTTTACAGCTTGTTTTGATGCTTCTCTGGGTAAATCAAAACTGAATATATTCTTGTATTATTTTAAGTCAAACCACTTGAAAGATGGCAGCTTGATCATCTGAGGGAACTGAGAGATCTGAGAGCCAAGACAGGTGCAGGTAGAGTCAATTGTTACAGCTGCTTTGTGATGTGAACTCAAGCACTTCCCACTGTCAAACAGAAATAGGATTTCCAAATATTTTTCCACAGCCATGTGTGAGATTTTAGCTCTCAGTAATAGAAGTCTGACCTGGAGCAGATTGAAACTGGCAGTGCCAATATGCAAGTTCTACCTTTACAATATGGAAATTATCATTCCTATGAGCTCCCTAAGATAGAAAGAGCTTCTAAAAGCATCAAAATTAGTAATGTGTGTATTTGGTACAATTTTACAGAAGTGTAAGGAAACAGTGCTAAGAGAGGGATTTGATCACATCATTTCTAAAGAAACCACAACTCAAACACTACTTTCATATTGGAGACAGATGAAGATAATGGGATGCCCATTTGGCTCCATTTGTAATTTGGCTCCATTTGAGTAGTCTCATGCTTAATCAAAATTAAGAACCTGGGCTCTGATTTCTCGTTTCCTGTTTCTGGATGACTCACATATTTGCCTTTCATTTGATTTGAAATATGGGAAAGAACTTTACCACTCAGAGTTGTGAGGGACCTCGTCTCTCAACCACTCTTAAAACTTTCGGTTCTCCAGGTCTGAACCATGGCAATATTGCTGCCATTCTGTTGGTTAAATGTTGAGTTAGATGTCCTCTAAATTTAGCCTTTACTTTCCATCTGAAGCAAGACACTTCTACTGAAGAGCAAAATTGACATAATCTCTTCCTCTTTCCACATTCACTTACAGCATGTATGGTCTTATTAGATCATTTTTATTTATAGTTATGTCCTCTGCATTTAGTACCTGTTTTCCAAATAATAAAATTACACTTTTTATTACTATTATTATTTTTTTTTCAATTAAGGCAATTAACGTGTATCTGTTGAATAACAAATTGCATATTCATGGCAAAACTTAAAATTAGCCTTTATGGTAAAACATTTTATTGTAAAAAAATGCAAGAAAACCATCAGCAATGTTTTAAAATATTGATTACGGGTGACATTTTAAATGACTTCATGCTTCTAATTCCCACTGATGTCAAAAACTTAGATTGCTCCCTAGGAAATTTTTACTCTCCATCCAATAACTGTTGAAAGTGAGAAGACTACACTATGCCACAGCAATTTCTTATCCAGCAAAACCACTCAGATGGCAGGCTGTGGTGACTGTGACCTGCTTGACTTGATTTTAGAGGTAATATTTTCTGTCCACATTTCACATTTTCTTTTTTTTTTTATTTTGATGCTTCAATTTTTACTGATGAAGTGGAACAGAGGTAAGACAGGTTTGAACTGTGCTGCTTCCTTGGTTAAGCTTCATCATTTTTCTTAATGAAGTCTTAGAAATGTTAAGGGAATTACATCCAATGATTTACTAGTTGGACCCCTGCCCTTCACTACTTGTAAAAAATCTGTCTCCTGTTTTGCTGAAGATATTTGAGAGCAAATGTTGGAGTAAGTTCGGTCACATTTTGATAACATAGGTGTCTCTGATTCCTGCCATGCTGTTTTAAGCATGGATTTTGTCACAGTTATGAGTTAGCTAGGATTTATGATCTTTTAGTGATAGGTACAGTGTTCATGCTGTCTTTGTTACATCTATTTCCTATCTCTAACCACAGGGTTTACTCATTACCATCATTTAACTTGCCTTACTGGACAATTTCTTTCCTTTCAGAAGTATGAACGAAATTTTTTCCTTCTCAAGGACTATGGCATGTAGCCTTCTATTAGGCTGCACCTTGCTTCATCCTCAGCATAAGAAATTATTTAGAATAGGACTATTGAATGTCTGGTATTCCCCTTCTATTTCTATATTTCACCCAAATACATACACATATATAGATTTAGATAGAAAATGACAAAAGTTGTCCATTTGGCTAGGATTTCTGGAGTCAGTGTTTGGGCAAGGGATAATTCCAGCTGATGTGTCCAGTGTTCTGGTGTCCTAGACAAATGGCTGTAGTTCACATATGGTGATTTTGGTACGCTGTTATCACAGTACGTGCACTGTAGAAAAATTTCTACACTGACAAGAATATTGCCTGACTTTACCATCCATATATGAGCACTTTGGTGGCAGGTCTTTCATGTCCAAGACGCAGCAAGATTCAGCCTCATTGCACAGCAGCTGTATAGCATATACATATCTGGCCAGGAAAGCTTAGGAAAAAATCTAGGAGCTTGGATATGTTTTGCAGGAGATTTAGATGTGCATGTTGCCTTTTCATTTAGAGAGTATGCTCTCTCTGCCGTCTATTTTTCTGACCAAGGAAGAACATCTGAGATAAATATAGTGAGTTCAGCCCAGAGAAGATGCAAGTAAGATTAGAAAGTAGAGAAATAACTGAGAGAAATGGGTAGTCCACTGAGCACACCTTTAATGGGGATTGTCAAGTATGTGAGTTATAGTTGGGCTTCTCTTCTAACAAATTAAATCAAACCCATGTCTTTCTATAGCTATTTGGAGTCTTAATGTAAATATGGTTTGTGTTACTTAATTTTCCAATATTATTTGTATATTTACACTGTGAGATTATGAGGAAATGTGAAATCTGTGAACCCACTGTTACTGCTAAGACTGAGAGATACAAATGCTCTAAAAAAGTTTTGCTCCTACCTGGATCTCTTGAAGTGCATTAAAGACTGAATGATATCCTTTCCACCCCTGCCCTGCTTTGGAATAGCAATGGGAAAATGCTCTGGTTTGCATTTTTCTATCACTACTCCTCTAATTACTTGTTTCACATGTGAAAATATGTTTGCTGCTTTTATTTGCCCAAGAGAATGCCTTTTAGTACATTTATCTATTGAGATTACTTATTTTTACACATCACTACAGAAGAGTCACTCTGAGTGCCATATTTTCTAATACAAAAATTTGTGTGCTTTGAGTATCCACTATCTTCACATCAACAAGTAATTTATTTCAGTAGAGACAGAGCTACAGAACATATCTCAGTTTCTATGTTTGTGTTTTGATATGCTGATGTGTATTAAAAGTACATGGTAGCTCTGAGCGTGGGTGGATGACTTACGTATGTCTGTTTATATCCCATTGCTGACCAAAGAACAGAAGGCAAAGTTAAGCAAATTAGATGGAACCTATTAAATATGATTATCATGAGCATTTTTTCTAGTGAGGGTTAAAAATCATTTGACTTAAAGGTTTTTGCCATTGTCTGTACTTTGTTCCTCAGGATATAAATCCATTTTGTAATTACTCCCTTCTTATCTCAGAAACTTTGCCTGACACACCATTCCATATGTTTATGATTCTCTGAATGAAAAAGTGTTCCCTGACAACCATTCAGATTTTTTTCCTTTAATTTCCATTTATGCCTTATTGTCTTATAATGTTCAACTGAAAATATATGTTGCAATATTGTGTGACATTATCTGTATTACTTAAGATTTTATATAGCCATACATCAACCAAACATCAGATAAATCTCATGCTTCTCCTTTTTTTCTCCTACCTCTTCCCTTCCAGAGCTGTATAGGTAGTGGATTCAATTTAGTCACTATAACAAGTTGACTTTAAGCATTTCTTAGAAACCTAGGACAGAATACATCTGCAATTTTGTTTGAGTCACTTTGAAAAGTGAACTGTATATAAATAGTTTGCTAAACCTTCTCTGCAATTAGAAAAGATAGGAAAAAATGTTAAATATTTGCACTCAGCACTATGCAGTATTGTTTACAGAACTTCATAGATATACTAGCATTTGCAAATTGAGAGAATAATCCAGCAGCACACTGAATAAGGGCTTTAGGACTAGAACACTATATAATGTTACCTGACTAATTTGCTGGGCTTGCTAATAAATAACTAAGTTACACAAGAAAGGTATTCAGATGATTTGTAATCCTGCAAGAATGGCTTCTAAATAGTTAAGATTACACTGAGAGATGAGAACCTTTTTCCCCTATATGCCATATACCAGCAGGGGACAAAATCAATCTTGTGAAGGCTCTGATTACTTGTGCTGCAAGTTTCTTGTCAGCAGATTCAAAATGTGCAGTGGAATGAATCTTCTGCAAGGTAGAGGTGCTGTCTATCAGCTGGGCATCTTTCCTCCCCTCTCTCCCTCCACCTTAACTTCCTGTGGAATATGTGGTTGTGATAAATTAGAAGAAGAAGAGAAAATACAAGATGCTTCAGCCCAACCATTTTAATCCTCTACTGTCAATGCAGAGGAAAGGTGACACCAATTTTAGTGTCTTCCAGGAGAAAAATATGCCCTTGAAGTGGGAATGTGAGGAACTTGAAGAAAAACAAAGGAACTACTTTTGTCTAAAATATACTACTACTTGAGTGTATACAAAAATATTGTGTTCAAAGGATGAGACTTAAATCCATTAAGGACTGTGATTTAGTCTGAAAAAAAAAGACTGTGAATAAAATTCAAGCTGAAACATGGCACTTGTTAGAAAGTGTCTGAACATAAAAAAACCCTAGGACTAATGCAAGCATTTCAGGAGGCTGAAAATCCAAATCATGATCTGAACAGAATGTCAGAGTCAGCCCTTACCTTTTTAGTAATCTAAACCAAATCCATATCTGGTCTTTGTCAAACTTTTGCAGTTCTGTAGTAAAGATTTTGGGGGTTTCTGCTTGAATTTTTATCAATAAAGCTTAAAAAAAACCTCCTTTGTATTTTTTAATGAGACTTAAGTTACTTATGGTAAGATAAGAAAGAAATTTGGTGTTTTGAAAAGACAAAAAGTGCTGTGGATTTTAATTGTGTTTTCTGTCAGTACTATAGAAAAGGAGCTTGTATAATCTTGCTGCTTTGGTGAGGAATGACAGTTTTGCTGCTTAGATCTCTAACAGCCAGGTCCAATTTGCAAAACGTGAAATTGATGCTTCCTTCTCCCCATCTTCAGTAGCCTGAGAAAGAAATAATACATTCCAAATAAATATTCCCAAAATAATGTATCCTGGAGAACTTAGAGAAAAAAATTGCAAAATTTGGAACCAAAGATTATTAAAAATCTACTGCCGCAGGCCTGTGCTGGTCAGAGTAGAACTGTGCTATGTAGCACCTAGCATCTTGCACAGTTCATGAGTACAATTTTATTCAGTATTCTGATAATCAAAATTAGACAGGTGGGTTGGTGAAGAAGTATGATATTCCCGTCTTGTAGAGGGAGAAAGGCATAGATCAAATTTCCCAACAAGGATAGAAATACGATGTTAGTCCTGATTTCCACTTCCAAATTCTACCCATTAAACCATTTCGTCTATTAAGATTCTTGCCTTTGGTGTTATTCAAATTCGTGAGCCAAAATTGCTAATTTTATAACCAGTAACCTGAAATGCTACTTGAAGGCAAAAAGCCAGGAAATATTTTGTTTTAGTGAGCACGTGGCTGAGAGTATTATTAATTGCCAGATTAGTTGATATTTTGTTCTGCATGCTAATCTAATTCCCAAAGACCTAAATTACTCCCAACACTCAATGCTTACATTGCTCCTTGAAATGGCAGAGAGATACCACTGTCAGCAGAATTAGGAAGTCACTCACTAAAAAAGTTAATGATCTTCAGAGATCTGCATTCGCAACTTCTACTCCTTTCCTGCTGGAAACCCCACAGAAAGGGGAAACAGACCACTGCAACCTTCAGAGGGCTTTGAGTGGGCTGTTTCATCAGTCCTCTAGCTAATGAGAATGACCGTACTTTTTCATCTTTCCTCATGATCCTTGGGATGTAGATGCCATTGTTTTCAGGCCAAAAAGATGAATCTGCTGTGTTTGTGCTTCTGTCATCAGCAGCAACATAAACCTGCCATTTTCCACGCTGTTGAATGCTGTCCTCTGCCTCATGCATGCCTGTATCGATCCTAAGTAAAAAATCATGTACTGGAAATTACAGTTTATTCAAAAAAGCAGGAACTGGTAATGAAATTGCCATGATAACATATATTCCAATAAGACGGTGTTCTGTTCCTCAGATCCTCCCACAGCCTCTTACTCTACTCCTGACAGATCAGAGTTGAACTCAGGCATTGCTGTTCAAAGCAGTGCTCATTATCTGAAAGGATGAAAACTCTTAAGAATGGCAGCCAGTCATCGAATACTGTATCGTCTCCTGCAGGAAACTGCAGTCTTGATAAGATGCTCTATGGGCTTTAGTTTAAGAGCATTGGCGAAGACATTGCAGAAATTAAGACAGTGGCATTTCAGTCACCTCCAGCTATGTCCACTCTCAACAAGGTCCTGCAGAAGGGAGAAGGATAGAGGAACAGATGGACCAGGCTCTCTCCAGACACAAAGAGGCGGTATTCAGGTGCCTGAGCTAACTGCACAGACGAATTTTTAGACTGAAGTTTCCCCTACACATTATGGAGAACAAGTTAGAATAATCCTCTTTCCACTGCCACCAAAAAAGATCAATACAAATGAAGGCATAGCAGTACAGATTACAGCAAAGGGAGACTCAAAGTTAGCCATTGCATTTGAATTGCAAAGTAGCAATCAATTAGTTTATCATTAATCAGATAATTTTGGGGATTGTGAATAATATGAAATGAAAAGAAGAAATAATTAGCAGGATAATTTTCAGGAATCATCTCTCAGCTTTATAAACTAATCCTCCTCTAATGGCCCTTTTTAATGTAATTTATAGGTTCATCATTACCCTTTTTGTATTAGTAATTATTTCTAAAATACCAAAGAACCATCTTTTTTTCAAGGTCCTTCTATGTGCCTGATTTACAGCTAGGCTCTTGTTGGACTCTGTCTTTCTGAGGTTTGACATTTCAAAATATTTATAGCTCTTTTACATTAATGCCTTTCTCATGAATCTGAAGGTGACCGTTATTTCTTTCATCTTGTTGTAATTAAATGGATCAACTATAGCTTTATTATTTCCACTATTTATCTGTACAGGGTGTTAAAACATTCAGATTAGCAAGTGATATTGAACATTATGTGAATTACAACAAACACATATTTCCTAAAACATAGGCTACACTTGATGCATTGGCTAAGAAATTGTTCCAAGCGAAAGCACAAAATCTTTAATATTTTATTGATCAGATCTAAACCTTCTGCCCAAAGTGGCAATTAAATTTCAATTAAACTGACTGAAAGCATCATATTAAATTTCAGCACTTTATGAGCTATCAGATAATGCTGCAGGACAAATCTTTAGTATGATCACACTCTTTTCAAATTATATTATCCTGTTCATTCACAATAAAAGTGACAGTTTTAGGTATACTTTCAATATTTCTTGAATATAAACCCTCTAATGAACACATTTTATTGCCTTTAAATCAATTATTATTGGATATTTTAATAAAGTGAATTGAGCACTTTGTTTTACACACTGCTTAGAAGTTATTATATTTTGCAGTCAGCATAGCAAAGAACAGTAACAGTATGACAGAAATATCCAAATACCTAACGTTACACTATAAATTTAATCAGCTATTTACAATGATGAATATGCTACATCCCATTTCACAACAGCTACTGGTACATGTTAATTAATAACTGATTAAATCTTCAGGCTTTGTGTCTCACTTCCTTCAGCATTGTGCTTCCATAAATGAGATAAGCTTAAGATGATATAACCAAAATTGCAAGAAGACTCTGAAAGTACTTTTAAAGTATTATCTCCTACAAAGACCTCAATATTTTGCTGTTGCCCTCCCTTTGTTCCGGTGGCTGTGCATGTGCCAATGTTTAGATTGTCCAAAATACACCCAGTTGTGGATAAATTTGCTTAACTCGGAGGTCATTACCACTCAGTTTCCTTTTAAATTACACACATATACATACTTAAGTGTAAATAACAACATTAACCAGATTTTTTTCATGAAACATAGATTAGGCATGAGGCAAATCTAACACATGACTGAGAGTAGTCAAATTCCATTTCACTTGGATGGTGTTTGGGCATGTTGAACTGAATATGTGTTCTGCCTTTTGCAAAGAGAAATCTGTATTCTATATTGATGCCAAAACTTTATTGTGTTCTTATGGATGCTTACCTGAAACTAATTATGCACAGAAGTAGTGTATAAATCCCTAGGTAGACTTTTACAGTCCTGTACGGCCGTTGTGTGGGGGAACTGCTATATGCCACCCCTCATAAATTCACTCTGCAGGTGCAGATATCAAAGGTAAGAGAGCCAGGTAACATCACTGTTTTGGGACAAGGCTTCCTGTGCATTCATCATCTACCCGTAAGGGGTCTGTCGTGTAGCATCTTAATTCCTTAAAGCTAATCATCCTCTAGCTCAGGCTTCAGGAAGAGCAGACTCGCAAGCTAAAAGAAAACACCCGCAGTAGAGTCCACTTGGCCCTGGCTGCAAACAAGCCCATCTCTAATAGTCAGGTGCCATTACATTCTCTCTTCCTGTTCCTTTCATGCAAGTTTTTCAAGAAGAATAAAATGTAATGTTTTGTTGCACTTGGAGAGAAAGAAAAATCAATAAAGGTGAATACAGAGAGGGAGAAAACTGCCTCTTTATAGAGGAACGCGGTTTTTTGTACTTGAAGTACAGAGTTAAAAATCTGAAGCATGTCTTTTGCTGATATACAGCACAGTATTCCAGAGATTGCATTATTTCATATGAATAAGTATGTTTTGTTTATTTTTATCAGTAAACATTCCTTTTTCATTCTACTATTCTTCTCCCTTGGGAGCAGAGTAAAGAATTAGGTGTGTAAGGAAACAGGAAAAAGAGGCTTTTGCAAAATGACAAAACTACAGAAAGCATTCATTTGAAACCAGTCCTCTTTTTCTATTTTTCAGTACATGCCATGATGAGAGAAGTCCTGCAGAGGGTCAAACAGTGCTTAAGTAGCTAAGTAAGGAATTGGCCTCCAGAGCAGGTGTTCATGCTGTCTCAGCAGGCAGGGATAGTATATGTTGCAACAAACGCGGTTCACTCAGCATGCGTTCACACCTCCCCTGACCCCGACACTTCCTGGCTTTGCTACCATGAAAGCATCATGAGAAAGGAGGTGTGTTTGAAGGAAGTGTGGGTGGATCTTTTCAGCAATCAGATGCTCTCGGCTGCACAAACAAGTGAGCAGCAGCCATTTTTTAAAACCGGGATCTTTCCATGCCCTCGTTTATGAAAGGTCCTGACCCAGCTCCCAGCAACGCCTCTACCAGAGCTGACTGGGTGCAGTGAGCACACTGCTGGAGTCACATCATGCCCTGACAGTTCCCAGACTGCTTCCTGACGCTGGCCTGACCTGTGGATTTTGCAGTATATTTGAAGGCTCAAACTCCTTAAACAATGGCTCTCCTTCTCCTTTTCCTGAATAGGGAACCCCACATGGCATTGTTACGCATTCACATACCAAAACAGTGGAAGTCAACACATCCATACAGGATAATATTCAAAGTGTTTTGGTTAATCAGCTACATGGTAATAAATTGAAAATCAACCTAGAGTTGGATCACTTGTGCCCCATCAACCTGTACCTGCTGTGGCTGGAGGGACATTTTACTTTGATTCATCAGCCTTCCTTCAGACCAGCCTGCTCTGTGTGTGGATCAGGTGCTCAGTACAGTAAGGATATGGAATAGAGGAGGTTATATTGCTAGGGAAAAATCTTTTCCTCTCATGCTGCCTGAGTCTTGACTGTTTCTCAAAGAGCAGGATCAGGCTCAGTGTGAGGAAAACCTACGTAAATGTTGGATAGCTTTTAAATATATTAATCCTTAGACATGGTCTTAAGAATAATTTTAGTTGTGTTTTAATGGAGCTATTGAGTTATTTCTATCACACAATTTTATTTGACTGCAGTGGAACTCTGCAGGAAGCTGCTAAGTTTATATGGTAATGGGGAGACAGAGAAAGGAGGTGGGAGGTGGATAGATGGCAAAAGCTTGCCTTGGATTGAAGGTAGTTTGCATTTTATTCAATCCTTACAATTCATTTTGGTGTGGCTCTGTTGTCTGAGCAAATCTTTTTGAATCTATCATAATAATCAACTTTTACAGATTCTTCAAATACATTTGAAACTGTCACTGAATCAGAAAAGCTGAAATGAAGCCAACTTCACTGTACTATTCTTACTCATATCTAGTGATATGCTGGATTTATTTGTAATGCCAGGAAAAAAAAACAACTATGAATTTTGGTCAACTCTATACATGTGAATTTACATTTGTTCTCCAACGTTCACAAAACAGACTGGCCTGCCGTTGTGGAACACGGAATACAATCTATCAGGCTTTTAATAAACTGGAGGATATATATGTGGTTCAACCTATCTAAAATGAGATGCAGCACTAGCAATATGGAGAGAGGCCCAGCAAGGCTAGCAATAAAAGTAGATATACAGTATCTGACATCAGATTGTTTCAAGCTTAATTTCAGTAAAGTAATAAGGTCAGGAAAAGAAACGCTCAGTGATGCACAGATTGATGCTATTAGGTAGAAACTATGCATTGGCATCAAGCAAACACTTTTTTGTCTTGCTCTCACGGACAGAGCACAAAGATATTCAGCATAATCCCTACAGATTTATAACCACAAGAGTGGACCGAGCTTAGCAGACTGCGGTCAAGAACAGTACTAAAACCAAGCTATATACACATTTATTAACAACACCAGAGGGTAATATATTACTCTCATTTTCCAAAGTGAACATAATGTATATTTCCACCAACACACTCCAGGGGATGTTGACACACCATGGACAGCCATTAACTCCTGAAAGGAGGGTTTTCAAAAGTATCCCATACCGCAGCTTTGTTCAGTTTTCTATATATCTACCTATAGAATGAGAGTCATGCATGCCATAACTGAAGGCCAGTTCTTTTGGAGATCAGAAACATTTTCATTTTGAAATACTCCAAGAGAAATAAATTTCTGTCCATGAGCATTATGTGTCAACTTTTGGATACCACTGAAAAGAAAACACCATCTTGTATCACCATTAACTGAAATTATAGTACTTTTTGGGTTGGCCTGACCTAAAATGGACGTAAAAAATGGTGAGAATTGATACTACTTGGAACAGTACTTCCCATACTTTGACAGCACCTGAGTCTTTTGACCTCTTGTTGCTTTGTCACCAGGAGAGGTAAAGTATGGGTTGGGGAGGGTCAGACACAATCTTGCTGTTCACAGGGCTGTTTTGCTTTGAAATGTAAGCAGGAAAAGCAACTCAATTCAGCTGCTGATGAAATATCACTTCTCAGGGCTCCCTGAGTACATTATTTTCAATTTAGGAAAGACATAGTTTGAAAGGTGCAGTCCTGACTGCTCTTCTGCTTACTACAGTTAGAGGCTGGTATAGTCCCATTGATTTTGCTCAATCTATTTATAATTTTCAAATAAGAGAATCCAGCCATTTTAAATATATGGAGTACTTTCAGATAAGAGCTACAACCCTTTTGCCATTAAAAAATACATCCTTGTATACAGAAATACTGTATCCAATGAAAACCTAGGTAAAAGCATCTGTATTTTTCTCACATAGTTAAATCATTACTTACAAATTAACGTCCTTGTTATTAATAGCTACATCCTAAAGCCATTTTTGGAGGGGGTAACATTACGCTTTCCTCTATTTATATCCCATGTGTCTGTCCTCTGTCATTCTCTTTCTCTTTAATCTTGTTTGAGTGTACGGCTCACTCGTCCTTATTTTATTGACTCAATCACAGGCACACTGTCACTTTTTATAAAATGGTCACTGCAGAATCACATCAAGCAAATTCTTGATTCTGCAGTCAGTAATTTAGTGCCTTTATGGAATTGCAATTTCAGGGCTCACTGCTTGTTTTTCTAAAATGTACTTTAGGAATTAGTTACTCCAGCCACAAATCAGTTGAATTTATGCACAGTTGTAATACAGTTTATGGCCTCATGGCACATTGCTTCAAAAACAGCAGATGTGAAATTATGATAAATATAATGAGTGTTTTTTTGCCTGATCTACTGGAGTAGAGAAGGATCTGGAGCGTGTTTACCTATCCCATACAGTACATTTAATGTCTTAGTCAGGACTCCTGACAAAGGCTGATTAATGTCCTCATCTCTTTTATTAAAGATAAGAGTAGCACTGCAGTCAGGAGATAGAAAGCACACCATAAATCTTCGTAAAATGAGCAGTCAAATAATCACTCATCAGAAATAAAATCTACATACATTAACACTAACACTCAGCCTACCATGCACACAGCCATAAAAAAAAAAAAGAAGAAGATAGAACAGACAGATTTCCGGAAGTTTTAATTTCAACTAGTTCTTTAAGTTTAATGTTACAGTTCCCGTAACCTGGATGCAAAAGCTGGCATTTAAAAGCACATGTGAAAGGACCAGATGCCTCGTCATTACATTAAGAGCATGAAGCAGGCAACAATTAAGCGATTCACTGGAAAGACATAATGCTGATCTATGCTAGCAATTAATCACAGAATACATTAGACAATGATGGGTGACCTACAAATTTTTGACAAAATAATTTTTCATCATGTTGGCGATTTCTTAGCCTAATATGCCTGCAAGGCACAGAGTCCAAACCTGTCATTTATTCCATCTCTCCTTGACAGGCGGCAACCTGTCTTCCAGACAAAATGAACATTATCTGTGCTCACTAGACATTTAGTGCAGGGCTTAGCTTATGACTAATGATAATAGGCAGACAGAAATGTTAGAGTCTGAAATAATGTTCTCTTTGTTAAAGAAATTTCTTGAGGTAGAATTTTTTTTCTCAAAGACACATAAATATAAGAACTGTTTTTATCTGATTTTTTAATGCAACTTTAAAAAACATTTCATTTTCTCCAAAATAAACAGAAAAATAGTATGTCTCTTTTTTTTGTTGCATCCCATAAGAATTCGTGCTACAAATTGCTCACACAACAGGGATCTGAAGTAGAAATTTCAACAGATAGAGGATTAATGAACAGCTTGGCTTATTAGCCATTGGTTTTAGTTATCTTATTTTTGTCAGTTTTACGTAAATGAAGTAGAAGAAAATAATTAATTTTCACCTGATAAAAATTTAACCAAAAGACCCTGTGCCGTATTATTCAATATCTTTAGATGTGGATGGAGCCTAAATCTGATGCAATAGAAGAGATTTTAGAAATGTACAATGAAAACTGGTGGTTCATCCACACTGAATTTTATTCTTCATTAATATACCAGCATTGTACACTTTGAGATGGCTATCCACTGGGAGAATAAAATGTAAAATAATGGTCTTATCAACCATTTTTAGAATGGTAAGCCCTAGCTAACATGGAACTCAAGTGCCAGGAGCAAAGGAGACAGCAAACAGAACGCTGAGTGGTTTCTGTCTGTAGGGGGTAGTTTCAGAAGCAAAATCTTGATTGAGCGCACATTCAGTTTGCCTCACACAAAGACTCCAGTCATGCTATTTTGTGCTGGGTTCTGTGCAAACACATGCTAAGACACAATCAACATCCCAGAGGATTTAGTTGAATGAACTGATCTTTTGCACCTTAGTTTCAATTTGGCCATACATTTAAGGTTTTTACAGTCAGTAGAATTTAATGGAAAAAATTAGAGTTGGTTATAACGTCAGGAAACTGAGCATGAGTTTAAATAATACATCACTGTAAATATTCCTTCTAGCAGAAATAAATTTGTATGAAGTGTGATTGTCTTTTTAACCAGAAATGCATCTTAAAAAAATATTTAGGTGATTTTATCTGATAAAGTTCAACGTTATTTATGAATTTGCAAAGGGTCCTTTATGAATTCTGCAAATTCAGAGTTGTCGTCACATAGAATTTCACTATTGGGCTGGAAAAAACCCTGTATATATGTATTTCGCACTGACATAAGGTTTTCTATTTCAGCAGACAAGGCTGTACAACAGAACAAAACTTGTCCTGTTTCATACATCGTATTCATCATTCTGATATTCCAAAGAGTGTGATATAAGTAGTTAAGGACAAGAATATTTTGGCTAATGTTTTGGCTTTGACTAGAATTGCTGTCAATTTTTTCATTGAGGTTGACAATTAGATTGTTACTGGAATGGCAAAAGGTTGTACTAATTACATGATGTCTGAAAATTCAGTATATCAAATGAGTTCCGTTTACTAATTTTAAATCAAATTACAGAGGAAACATGCGTGAGGTACCTTGCAATTTGTGGAAAAAAACCAGGAAACTTTTCTGTATTTTGTATTAAAATACGTTGACTGAAACAGAATGAGAGAATTACCCTTTCATCTTTTAAGAGTACTGAAGATTTCCAATTGAAGTATTAAGGTATACTGGTTGTGAAAGCTTATACTTAAATATCCATCTAATCTTTGGAAAACAAATAACTTTAGCCTTCAGTGGCTTCAAATCCCTCATATTTTCTGAGCATCCATTTCATGTCTTCAAATATTAATATGAAAAAATTATCAGATAATCCTTTTTTCCATTATGTGATCTAGCATAATTTATTTGTATTGATTAATCAGAAAAAAAATAGCCAAAAAGTTGCTCAAAATAATTGCAGTCTTTATAAAATGTACTTTTTCATAGCTACAAATTCAGTGAGAAATTATCTTTTTGTTAATACAAAGTTGATCCAAATTGTTTTTTATTTCCTGACAGGAAACAACAAGGACATCCTTGCTGAGTATCATTGTCTAACAAGCTGAAGCCAAAATCTTCATTACAGTCTGTCATTAAGGGACTGTCAACATAAAAATATCTTTTATAAAGCCAGTCCCATAGCATTCATCAATGTTTGTGAATATGAATTATAAGCTGATGTGGTAATTTTGCTCTTCTCCCAAAACACGTTGATATTTTATGTCATTATGATCCTTTTAATTTACTGTGGGGGAAGTAAAAGGGGAGGCCTTGTTCAAATGCAAATTTTATTGATATACTTATGTAAGAGTCAGAAAATAGTGGCAAATATTAAGCATGGCTGCCATAACTTAACTAGTTCAGATACCTATGACACTATAAGTACTAAGCCTACTCACTAAAGCAATAAATAAGTATATTGTTTGGAGAAATTGAGTGGTCAACTTATAAGCGATAGACTAAGCAGCTTTTAGGCAATTAGAAAGTATCCTTGAGAGTTCATCTACTTGAGTGGGAACCCATGATTCATAGTCTTTAGAGACAGTAATTTCCAGGCAAAGAGCTAAATTTTGACCTTATAGAAGTCAGTACAGCAACAGCTTTCTTTTTTCCTGTGGGAGTGACTGCCTTTTTTAATGCTAATTTTAAACATTCTACTTTCTTTTACAGCAATTATAAAAATTTCCAGCAGCTTTCCGTGTCTCCTTTCACTACCACCATTTTGAAAAATTGCATCATTACCTGACTCTGAATTTCCTGATTCCCTCTACTTCAAAGTCAAGATTTTCCTGACTTTTGTGAAGCTAAAATCTCAACCTTTTAATGCTGTGTAAAGCTGTGGCTTCCTCTAGTCTATTCAAATTCAGGAAAATAGTTTAGCTCTGAAGACCAATATGGTGTTTCCAAAGTCTGATCTCTTCTTCTGTACCCTTTGATCAGTCTATCTGTCTGTCTATGTATCTATCTATGATATATATAATGCCCAAGACTTATAGTGCATAATTAGATGTACCTCATCCAGACAACTCTTCATCCCATTCTTTTTCACTTGGACTCCAAAGAACAATCCCAATTCTCATCCCAATCCCAATCCCATGCTCTGTGGATGAGAGCCCAAAGGCAGCATGCCTGCCAGTTGCCAGTGCCCATTATGGCTTTTTTTTTTCTAAATGTGATTTCCTAAAAGCTACCTCACTGGCTTCCCTGCACTATGAATGTTTGAACTAATCCACTATCTGAACTACCTCAAACTCTCAACATATTCTTGGTAAGTGCTCTCAAGCCAATCATAATGCTACCGTGTAAAAGCTCAAGTTTCTGGTGCCATTCACCTAAGAACAGTAGCTTTTGAAGGTTAATATAAATTCATTTCTCGTGTAATTACAAAAATTTATTTGAGAGAATAAGTGGTGATACAATCTTACTAGCTTTGTGTGTTCTGATTATCTGAAAATGAAGTAGAAAATCTGTACTAAATATTAATTTTGAATGCAGATGGAAAGAACAAAAACTAATTTGCTATTACATTTTCTGCTTTTACATCAACACAAAGTAAACTCAATTTTTAATCAAAAGAGCAAAATAACCTTTACCCTCCTTAATTACTGCACAGAGACAGAATTCTAAAGTACTTGGAAATTTTCAAAAGTGAAAGTAGATTGTCAGTAACTGATGATAATTTTACAAGACTCATTCTCGGTTTGCCAAGATTGCTCTAGGAAAAGAAATAGTCACTATCTATCCTGAATATTAAACCATATAGCCTTGTGCCTATTTAAGCTCTTCTGGTAGAGGTTTTCAGAGGAACTGAAAGGAGTTTAGCAAAAGTTAAATCATACTGAATTTCAGAGGCATTTTGACACTTCATTCAATCTTTGACTATATCATCCCACAGATCAAAACTGATGTTGAAGTTCTAGCTAGAAACTAGGAAGCCACTGTAGCTCCAAGAAAATTAGGTAAGGGGTTGCTCTCTGACGTATTCCAAGCGTGAGCTACTATATTTTGCGGGCTGCTATTTCAAGATAGGATAAAGAGCAGCTCGGTATTATACACACTGCAGAAACTTGCAAGAACTTGGAGTGAGTAACTGTATCCATAACAGGAAGAAATGGATGTCATCTCAGTCAAGGCAAACACAAAGAAATTAAGAATCCCTGGACAAGGATGCTATCTGAAGATGGATCATCTACTGATAATCCACCAATTCTGCTACCATGTGAACTGATAAACAGAAGATTGTTCTCATTATAAAATTGCTATTACATTCCCATTATGTTGATCTTGCCTCAGTCTCTTTCTACTGAACTCCAGCCAGCTCTTATTGATGCCTCCCCTCTTTACAAAAGCTGCTTGCACATTGAGTAGCCCTAGCAAGGTCAGATGCAATAGAGTTGTAAATATATGGCTATCGCCAAGCGGAAATTTCAGCTGTCTGCTTCCTAGCAAGAGGGTAAACAAAATGAGAGCCCTTGGAAGACTGCAGGATGGGCCTTAAAGGAGTGAAAAAAATTCTTCATCGGGCTCCAATGTATGCTCAGTGAGGAAGGAATGGAGTTTTGCCACAGACACCAATACTATTTCTGTGAGTTATATAAAAAAGAGAGAAAAATCTGATGACTGAAGTGTCAAAAGCAGATGAAAGATCTAACGGGGCTGGCATGGATGCACCTGAAGTCCTACTATTGCTACCATCATTATATGACTTTTTTGTGTACTCTCAAAAAGCAGTAGATGTTTTAAGAAAATATTTAAGGTAGCTCTGTTTGGGTTATGACAGTTTGTATAATGTTGGAAGAAAAATTACATCCTTTTTATGAATGAAGACTGTTACAATTCTGTGATTTCATGAGTGTCTTGATTGATCATATTTTGTTGACTTACTTTTCTCTTTAAATTCATCTAACCTAGGCTGAAAGATGAAAACAACACAGATGAAAATGTAAGGATTATTTAAGAGAGCTGTGAGAGTTCTGCAAAGAACAATGTAAAAGCTGAATGTGTAAAGTCAGGCAGAGGCTAGAAGGCTGTTAGCAGCATATGCAAAGATTATATGTGCTTGTTACCATACTGGTGGAAGAGCAAATCAAGGACATCTTGTAGACTACAAAATAGCTGCAGTGGCTGTGGGCCAATCATGTCATAAACATCAACCTATAGAACTTGAACTGTCATTTATTTTATGTCAATTCAAGTTCTTATTTATTTTCCAGACGCGACTACAATGGAAACAATAAAAGGAAGACTCAACTAGCAGAGGTCTCACCTCTATTTTGTATAATTTGCTGCTTAAAAGCTTACAGAGTAAAACATGTAAATATATGCAGACCTGAGAGTAAGACCTCAGTAAGGAAATTACAGAGTATGGCTGAGGAAACTATGGGCCATAAACAAGAAAAGCACTATGGCTGCTAAGCACCTAGAAACCTGCTATAAATTGTTGCAGAGGTTCTGCTTCAGTGGATTTAGTATTCTGGGAGAGGTTGGCTTTTGGCTACATGCAGCAGGGAATTTGCTGGGGCAGGAGATCACAAGAATTCTCGCTGTACCCAGCCCAGCTGCAGCTCTCAGTGCTGTGAATGGGGGAATCTGTCAGAGTTATTACCCAGCCCTGGCATGCTTATTTTCCTTTAGAACAACATAGCTTGAAGAGAAAGGTACTGGAAATCTCATAATGCTGCTCCTGCTTTTAAGATTTCCACTCCAGTGTTTCCAGTGCTGAACAATTTCAGATAAGACATGTAATCATTTCAAGTCAAATCCTTTCTTGGTGTAAATTAGCCTAGATCCACTGAAGTAAATAAAGGTACCTCAATTTTAAAGGATTTCTCCCTTAGTCTTGAGGTGTGTATCCACACCTTACTTTTGAGGTTCTGAATCTTTTAATTTAATGTTTTTATTAGTTTCTCTCATTAAAGGTGTCTGAGCCAGGAAAGAATTTTGTATGCTCCATGTTTGTTGGAGCCTATTACATGTTGTTTTGAAGGATAGAGAACTGAAGGCGAAGAAGCTTAAATGGCAAACTAAATATATAGAAGGAAAGTAGAAAAGTATTGGGTCAGATGTTTGAATGAGCTTGAGACCTATTCAACCAACCACATAAAGTGGCCATTTTTTCAAATGCCCAGAGGAGCCAGTGCCTGGGAAACACTCTTAAAATGCATGACTTGTTTCAATCACATTTGAAGTCAATGAAATTAGGAAGGCCATCTCTGGTCTCCATCTGGAAAGAAACATAAATAAATCCCTTTCCACCTGCAATTTTAGTTATTTTCTAGAATAATTCTTTGTTACTGAACTCCATCAGAGTTCTCCACAGCACAGTTCTGTTTTTCCTGAGCCAAGATGATGAAAGGCTGATTAATTCTTTGCAGTTGACAGCATTCCCATGCTGCACACTCCTATTCACAGGAGAGGTAACTGTGGTCCTTTCTTTGGCTATTCTTTTCTTTTCAACCTTTGGCCAGCTCTGTATGTCTTACTATGCTCCTTTTCTCATATTTCATCAGAGTTCAGAAGAAAAATTTCCAATATGTGTGTCCCTTCTACGAGAGTTGTGGTATGCTGAACCTTCAGAAGACATAGTCCCCAACATGCAGAGCACTCCGTCTAGTAAAATACAGGAGAATCTGGGTTCTGCCAGCTCAGAGCAGCCAGAAGCAGGATGGTACCTTTACACTAAATTTTTAAATCTAAAATTTTTATTTTTTAATTTTGAAAGTTGCCAACCTTTACAAAAATACAACAAAGATAACCTTTCGAGTATGACTTGTAAGCCTTTTCGATATCTGCTGACAATCTGATACAATAGCTCTGAGAAAGGTGTGAAATGCCATACAAATCACAACATGATGCTAAATCTACAATCAAGTGATATTTTAAAAGTCAAAAGCATTATTTGGCTAGTGCTTAAAGAAAAAGAGAGTAATTTGTCTTATTAAGACATGCACAATTAATAATTAGTAAGTTGCTAGAACAAGCAAGCCAAATTTGGGAGCATGGAAAACACTTCATTTTTTCTAGTAGCAGTATTTCTGACATCCATCTGACCCATTTCTTCACAATTTTGGATTTCCGAATGCTGGGCTAAGCCTTTGTCATTTCTAGATATGACACCGTCAAAACCGAACAACTATGGGACTCTCCTGTAAGAAACAAAATCTTCCTGTACAATCTGTTGAAAAAGAAAAAGCAGCCACTGTTTGGTCAACCCAGGGAGAGCTAACATAACTTGTGATATGATGCCTGAAGCAGCATAAAGAAACAGGTGGATGTCTTGCACATGTGCATGTTTATCTTGCTTATTTGCATCTTCAAAAAACCTCTAAACCTTGCCTCTTCTAAATAATGAAGGATGCTGTACATAACCAAATAAAGGTCCAGCTGTCTAGGCCATCAGGCCCAAGATACCACAGGAGATTTCCCTCTAACTGAAAGATATAAGCAACCTAAAGGAAAGGCTAGTTTGGAACATTTCCTTTACAGGGAAACAGGTTTGCCTGTCCTTTTTACTCTTTTGTTATTTTTTTCAAGCAGCATATAGTCAACTACAGAAAATGCTGATCTGACAGTTTTGGACTAGAATTATGAAAATCCAGCCTAGCCTGTCCCTTGGGCCTTAGGGTGTCAAGAATGGAAGTTGCAATACCCCCTCAAAGCAAATCTGTATGGGGGATGTTTCGTGAGAAAGGTGGTATGGGCCACCAGCTGGTAACACTGGGAATGATTCTGCCAAGGGTTCAGCTTTCTCTTCGCCCACTCAATCATTTGCAGGCACTCCTTGGCAGAGTTTCTTACCACTTATAAAATAGTGCCTTTGATTTTCATCATAAGTAACACAGCATTTTTTAAAACATATGCTACATAAAGGTAAGGTATATCGAGCATATATGACCAACTGGATTCACAAATACCTGAAAACAGCAAAGTATGACCAAGTGACAGAAAGAGTAGTCTGCTGGATGACACGGTTAACAGTTCTGAGGAATTTTACCAATAACATTCAGCCAAAAATTCTATTAGTGGGGTACTGCCTGTGTAGAACACTGAAAACCTTTTGTTTTCTCTTGAAGGTAGTTGTGAGGTTATAAACTGTCCCCTTACAAATGACTTGTGCTATATAGGTCAATGTTTCATGCAATAAAAATGTGACCTATGTAAATCGCTCTGAATTTCTTTACAGAAATGGAGTGCATATAATGTAATCAGCTTTGATAAATTTATTTCTTAAAATGGATTCTTCAGAAAATATTGCAGAAAGGACATCGTTTTCCTAAGAGGTCCACATTCTCAATGGCACAAAATGCAAGCCAATCAGACTTTATACCAGGCATGCAATTATAGGATGTGTCCTAACAAAATCCTGCAAATCATACCACGCATTATACTGGACTCCTGCATATCTGAAATTCACTGTTACCCGAACCACCTACCTACTGTAATCACAGCACTGTACAATGCGTGGGTGCACAGCATTCAGCCTGCCGAGATCTATTTCATGACTCCCAAGGCATACTAGATACCAGACTGGTAGATTACTATATCTGTGTTCTCCTGCCTGTCATGGCGAATAAGTGATTTAGTATACAGTTATAGGATTAAGGCTTGATTTCTTTTAGAAAAGGAACAAGCAGCATACATCTTACTAAACTTTTACTCACCTCAAACTCTGATGTCAGAACTATTTACTTTTCAAAAATTTTAGACATAGCCTTATGTACCTGTTCATAAGAACTGAAAATATTTTCCCTTAATATAAAATGGTCAAGTTACCAATAGTGTACAATCACCTTCTGCAGTGTATCTCAGTTTGGATTGGATTGGATGTTTTTTTTGTCATTGCTTAGCATAGATGTGCAGTGACGGTAACAGAATGTTCCAGTTGAATAGGCGAACTCTTGAATATGAGAAAACTCAGTATTGTTAAGGCAATACATGCTATGTTAATTCAGCTTTCTTGGGTACATTATGATAAAGGCTTTGATTACAGGATGCCATCATATTTTTCCCCAGGATCCCTGCCTCATTCTGTATGGAGGATGGACGGATGCTCACTTAATGAGCAGTGAGCCAATATAGTTTTTATTCTTACCGTTCAATGGGTGGCCTCAGGCCTTATTTACTGCATACTATTCAGACTCAGATATGAAGACGTAATTATTAATTTCCTCATGGGTTTTTCTGTAACTGTATCTGCATCATCACAAATATTTACTATTTTACTTCTGCAAAACCCCTTCAAGATGAGAATATGTTTCCATATGATTCCTTTTGCGACACATAGAGAAATAAGGCACAAATATTAAAGTTGGAAAGAATCCATTATTTTGAATGTGAAATTAGAGATATCTACAACTTGATGTTTCAGAATGTATGGCACAGAGTGTCCCTTCATGCTGTCAGAATTGCTACTCTTCACTTATCTTGCAGCACTTTTGCTAGTCCAGCACCAGACTTCTGGCTTAAGCATCACAAAATGAGAAAAATACAAGTAGTAGCCAGCTATATAAAACCTAAGTAATACAGTCAATGTCCTGGATCTGGAGGATCCAGGTCAGACAGAAAGAGAATTAAATTATTTAGATCAGTTGCCTTATTTTAATTTTTTTTCTTTTGCTCATCTCATTCACCACACAACCTGTATAATCAAAGAAACATTCTGCAGAAGATAGGATCCTTAATAACATAAATCTCAACCTGCCTAGAGCAGGGCTATCTGGCACATGAAATTTCTCTGATTCTTTAGACTCCATCAAGGAGTGCTGGGTACTGCCAAGATTTTCTGCTCCCTGACTTCTTGTATATTATAGGAAGAACTACCTTTAAGGCATATTTAGAATATCGTTACTTTTTGGACATCTAAGCCCATCCCTTCTTTGGGAGTCAAGAACACTAGTACACTGATGAGACATAGCCTCATGGAAACAGTGGAAAACTGTATCAGTAATACCTGCATCGTACAGCAGAAGTTTATTTGATTGACTAAGATTGCACGCATAACTAATCCTGAGGCTGTTTCCTAACTTTTAAGTGCCTGACTTTATAAGCACAATTTTTATACAGGTTCTAGGTACTTCTCTGTAAGGCAATAGAAAAACAAAATTTTTGTTGCATGGCATCATACTGACATCAAAACAGGTTATCAACAGGAAAGACATCTTTCAACCTACACATCTGTCTCATTGCCTACTAATGCAATGGAGAGCCTTGACCACAGAGAAACCAGTGAGTTTCTCGGTGAAACTAGTGCAGAAGTCAAGAGAATCACAGAGAAGCCAAACTTGCTTCCTGACGAGAGCACTGTTCTCTTTTTAAAAAGATAGTGCTTTGACAGATGCTTTGACATTGTTTAACAAATATTTGTTGAGAACAGGAATCTGGTAAAGTTCAGGAACTCTGGATTCATTTTTACATTTTGGAGGACAGAATGTTTTAGGACTTAGACCTTTCTGCCTGTCTACCAAACCTAATCTCCAGTTTGGGTTGTGGTTTCTCCCGTTTGTTACTGTACCAGACCTCTGTTTTCCCCTTCTTCATTATCCTAGTATCTTCATCCTAGTCTCATCACCTTCAGATGTCCTGGCTCTAAGGTCCACACATTTAATGTCAGTTCATCCTATTTATATACAGATACCTCTCCACTCGTACTCTCCAGTCATCCTTCAAGTTATTGTCCCCCAGATTTTCAACCGAATGCAGGTTATTTTTTTAAAACATTGTGGAACAGGTTTCTCTCAAACTTAGAAACAACCAAGCTCATCTTGCAAATCTTCTCAGGGGAAAAAAAAGTGAATCTGCAAAAGACAGTTCTGTAAGGAAAAGTTTATACCAACTTATTGATGTTTTGACACAGTTCTAAGCAACTGAAAACATGGTAGTCTGAAGGGAAGCATCGAACTAACTGGCTGCAGGCAGCACTGCTGGCTCCACCTACAATAAATCCTTGTCCCTTCTACATAAATAACCAGGTCTGGAAATGTTGCTTTTCCATTTACAAATAGTTCAGTTTGTCTCTTCTGAACCAGCTTTTTTGTGTTGTCTGGCACCAAAGGACCAGAAACTGGGCAAGCCTCCCCAGACATGAATTTCTTCAGTGTGGGCTTATGTAGTGCCAGAACACTGTAAATGAAGGAGGTGCCGTTGCTGCAGCTTTGCTGCTCTTTGCCTATTGACAGATGTTCCCTCTGATAGGAGCAACTGTCAACCACTGTGGTGTGAAAAACAGACCTGGGGCTGCTTTCAAATATTTTAAGATAAAATGAAGGTATCCACAAAGTGAAGGTGCCATTATCAATTCAAGTCTTGTCCATCACTATGGACAGGAATCTTCTCTGTCTTTAGAAAATGTCGATCTGGAGATTTTCTGAAGTAACATAAACACACCAACGCCAAAAGTGGAGCTTCTGGTCAACGTGAGTACAACTATTCTATAATTTATACACAGCTTTGACACAGATTTACTGTCTATTGATTATATTTGGGTATATAAAACATGAGAAAAATGCTGTAATGTGTCAGGAGAAACAGTTTGAATTTGTTCTAATACCTAATACAAGCACAAGGCCCACTTCTCCAGCTTGTCCAGGTCCCTCTGGATGGCATTCCTTCCCTCTGTCACATTAACCTCACCACCCAGCTTGATATCATCAGTGAACTTGCTGAGGGTGCACTCAATCCAGCTGTCAATATAATTAATGAAGATATTAAACAGCACTTGTCCCAGTACAGACCCTTGAGAGACACCACTATAAGACTCTATTAACACTTCTGAGACTGCTAAAAATCTGTGTGATTGAACAATGTTTTAAAATACTAAGTATACCCCAATGCAGAAAGATTAAAAAGAATTCTGAAAGTAAGATAGAAGTTTTCCATGTTTTCTAACTTTCATTTTTTCTTTCAGAAACTGTAGCACCTAAATATTTGTAGTCTAAAGGGTAAAATATCATAAAACTCTTTAACATGTAGAAGACACAGACGAAGCAAGATGGTCCAGCAGCCGCAAGCCTCACCAAGCCTTGTACTTGTCACCAGAAGCAGCACCAGGAAAACCGACATTACCAAAAGCTACTTGTTGAGATAAAGATAAAGGAGCTTTAAAGTGAGGCAGAGGTTCCATAGATGCTGAATCAGGATATATAAGGACTAAGATTGTGCCATTTAATGGCATTGTAGTGTCTGTGCACCAGGAGAAGAGCTTGCACAGCTGATGAGTAGCAACGTTTCCACTGGAAGGAGCACACACTTTGAGTTCTACTCGTAAAAGTTGAACCACGTTCTTTATAAGGGTCTGAAAATATTGCACCCATGCTGCTTAGTCAGCATTGTCACTTACCATTGCCACTTCTCCACTAATTTCTTTGGGTGGTTTCTGTCTGCATGTGAGTGTCTTCCTCTCTGATGTATCTACCCCATGAAGTAGTTTTACTTCACATGTTTGTTTTATCAGTTCTTTTCAAATCTTAGTTCATTGACTAAATATCTGAGTTTGCCTCTGTCTCTGCCATAATTCATCTGCGTAATAATATTATCTAATTCTGGAAGGCCTTTAGGGGTACACATTGCATGAAAGGAACCTTCTAAAGTCTCGAACCATATAATCAATAGCAGCAGTGTGATTTTCATTGATAGTAAGGCCTTGACCCCTCTTGTATGGCAGATTAAGAGCTAATGCCAACTACTGACCTCTTACCTCCTTGGTATAGTCTGTCATGTACCTTAAACCACAGCATATACAAAGGATGATAAATGCATTTTCCTGAAGTCAGAGTTTGGTTTCCAGAGCACTCTGAAATAAGAAATGCAAATAACAAAATACAGGGTTTATGTTGTTTAGCATAGCAATACATGTGACAGCAATAATCACATCGCTGCCAGAGGAAATGTGGTATACAACAGCAACTGAAATCTACCTTTAAAAGTCTAAGGAAATGCAGCTCCCAAATCATCTAATTGTTTATTTCTAGGCATGAAATCCTATCATAGACGTTGACCAAAGGAAAATGGAAAGGAGTTTATAATTTGACTAAAACACATGCTGATGGTAAATAATTTGTTCATTAATAAAAACTAATAAGCCAAACTTCGCTACAATCAATAGCTTTTAATTTTTTGTTGTCTCACTACTGTACAGAAAACACAGCTTTTATGAAGTTCTGCTACGTCATAATTTTACTTTTATACCAAATATCTCACTGATCATGATTTTCATGGTCCATATACCTTGACTTTTTATTTCCAAAACTAAACTAAAGTTCATTTGCTAACTAAACTCGAATATACAATTAAAATAACAGCCAGAGTCTGACAGAAACCTGTAAATGCTATGAAATTCAAGGTTAAAGCCATTCCTTCAGCCTCTGGTGTTGGGGTTTTCAAAGAAAGGAGAACTCGTCCTTTCTCACCTTTCAGGATATTTTAAAAGGGTCCATCTGTATTAAGGGACAAATCTTCACATTTCTTCAGTTCATCCCCTATTTAACCCTGCTTGAATTTAAATGCTAAAAGTATTTATTTTGCCACTAAGAAGAGTACCTTGAAACCAGCGTGAGGACTATTTACTGTACAGCTCTACACAGGAACAATGAAGGTAAATATCTCAGCATTGCTTTCCAATTTGTGACCTACTTTTGAAAGATGTACTTTATGTTTTTAAAGCGTAATCTGTATGTGTATCTGGTTTATTTCCATATGGGTAGCTATGCCCATATGCAGCCATAGGCTTCTGTGTGTACATTGATAGCCTTTGATGTGCTCCATCTCTGAGCTGACTCCAAGTGCCGTACCCCCAGGGGATACCTTGCAATGAAAGAGACAAACAGAACGCATAACAGATAGTGTCTCCTAGACACAGAGGGGTGTTCAAGGTAGGGTATGTTCTAAAACATTTAACACCGAGTCTATGATGATGCGAAAATTCATCTTTTAAGTACTAAGGACATCTGAAATAATTCTGTCACCTTTTACAATGTTTTTTATATACCTAGCTTTGCTAAGCACAGACACATAAAGTGTACATAGGTATTTACTAGTGCTTTAGATGCCATAGTTTATTCCACCTATTTCCAGAAAGACAAGTCTTCTCTAGATCCTGTCCCATGTCTGCCAATCCCATGAGGATGATATAAAATGGCACTAGGAACCTGTCCTTAGGTAACCAATTCCAACTCTAGCTGTCGTGTATTACATGTCGTGTTTACTCCTCCCTTGAGTAGGACATGCATCATTTTGTAGGGCAATATATTAAGAAGGAAAATCACTTTCACAAAGTAATATAAAAATAGGAGTCTCTTTTGTCAGTATGCATGCTTTAAAGAGTGTAAAGCCAAACAGCCATCTAACAAACCTGGAAAAAAACATTACTGATATTTTATTGTGCTTTTTGCATAATTTTTACTTGGTAATCTGAAGAAATCAATAAGTAAATTATTTTAAAAGATCTAATTCTCTCAGCATCATTCTGAGGGCAACAAGTGAACTTTTGAGTAGATCCTGACTTACACAAATTAAAATGGTCTGCTATGCTGAGTTTGTTATGATTTAGTCCTGCTTGATTGAACCAGCTTTTCAAATCACAAATTTTTTCCAAATTACCTGCTTAAGGCTAATTCCAGCAAGCTCTGCTCCCTATTGCTGCTGTTCCCTGGGGCTATGCTACCAGAGCTCAGCTTCCTAGATCTTCAGGGGCTCTTCCTCTTTGCTGCCTTTCTCCTTCTCCTCCTTCTCCTCCTCTTCCTTCTCCTCCTCCTCTTTCTCCGTGTCCTGCTCCTCCACAACTGTGCTTCCAGTTGAGCAGTAGTAATACTCGTTAGTCAGTCTTTGATGTTCCTTGCCCTCATTCTGGCAATCAGTTGATATTTAAAAGTCAGAAAGAACTTCATAGCAGAAACCCTGTGATCACAGTGTCCTGGCTATGTTATAGGTATATTTGCTTATTTACTTACTTGTTTGGTTTTAGAGACAGTCAATAATATTTAATGTCAATCATAAACAGCCACTGACAACTATGATGGGCAATGAATCAAGACATTTGAGACTGAAGTGAGCAACCTGAAGCCTCCTGACAGAGAAGCTGAGTGTCTTCTTTTTAACAAGTATCAATTTCCAATTGTTGCAGCCATATTTATCTTAAATACTTATTATATTACATGTATTAGTTTATGCTAACGTAGGGCATGTGAGTACAGAAATAGGCTACTTACTGCTGAGATAACACTGTGTTAGACTGAACACTAGTACTGAAGTTAGACTACATTAGACTAGTTACCCTCATCACCATATAGGTATCCTCCCTTCTAATGGATCAGGATTACAAGCAGTTCCACCCTAACCATATAGCAAGGATCTGTAAACTTTTACTCCAGTGGTTGTTCTCATACATATTACAGAAGTGATTGAAGGGCTTGCTTTACAGAGGGTATGAACATCCATCTCTTCCCTGAAAATCTTTCTGAAGCAGTTAGACTCTGGAAGCCTGATTCCACAAGCTGCAAAATATCCTCGCCTTACTCAGAAAAACATTTTCACTAAGTGTTTACATTTAAGCACAGAACTGTAGCCAGTAACAGTCAATTTGGTGTTCAACTTATTGACCATACACAGAAGTCTTTTGGTGTGTTGTGTTGGAAATTTCAGTAGTTTTTAGGAATGATAGAGGATTATGACTTAAGTAAAGCTGAAAGAGTGAGAAATCGGGACCTTGTTGATTAGAATGATCTCCAGGTCTTCTTCCATTCTTTTTTCACCTAGAAGAATGTATCCTACCAGTTCCCTCTGTCTGCCCCACTACAGGTTTGCTAAACAAAAAAAAACATTCTTACCTATTTTGTGTTATTTAAAATACTCCCATAGCTGTTCTTCCACAACTCCTGTCTATTCAATGCAAGTGAAAACCGTAAAATGAAGTTGAGTAATTCTGGCACCCAAAGAAAGTGCAAGGAGACACTTTTGAACAGCCAGAGGACACAAAAGCACTGCTATATTATACCCTTTGTCATTCCAATTTTAACAATAAGTATATTAATCACCAGCACCATTGAAGTTTTGTGTGCAATTAGCATTTCAACGCCCTCTCCCTTAGCTAGGGTGGAGCGGTTAGCCTCCATTGTGAGTTGCTCTTAATTGCGGTGCAAGAATGGACGGTTCTGTGATCGCATTTTGGAAGCTGGTGGTGGTTCAGTTGTTAGAGGCAAGCTCAAGTTTCTTTGTTTGTTTGTTTATTTGTTCCTGTACTTGTACTTCTGCTGTGTTAACTCATGGAAATTGCTCAGGGACAGATTTAAATCAAAACAGACAGTTTCCTTTTTTGCTCTGTAACTCGTAAGATTTGCTTAAAAGGCGCTGCTGCTGGAACATGAGGCATGTCTGGAATGTTTGTTTACTCACCGTTGTGAGCATGTGCCCTTTTGTTAGGAGATAGGGCTTGCTGCAGTGCAAATCTCCAGTGCCAGTGGCTGAACCTCTTTAAATAATTAAAATAATAGTGGACTGAGATGGGTTATTCTCTTTTTTTTAAATAAAGACGTGCATATGCTATTTAATTCAATGGCTTCAAATATTAACCTTGTGTTGTACTGGTCTTTTAACAACCTCCACAAGCTGCACAAGCACACACATGTAAATGGTTCCTAGGATTATGCTTCAGCAACTTGAAAATGTTTGTATTTCTTCTGTGCTGGGTATATTTTGCTTACCCAAGCAGACAAGTTCTTTTTGGTTAATCCTACCCAGTTCTGTGACTTGACCATCCCATGGGGTTTTGGTGCATGGAGGTTATTTGTTCTATTAATCAGGAGGTTCCTAAATTCTAATCCTTGGTAAAGAACTGGATTGCCATCTGACCTTGGCAAGTCACTTGACCTCCTTTTGCCTCAGTCAATCCAGCTGGAAAATTGGGTAAAAAGCAGGACTTTACTGAAAAACAGATGCTGCATCTGAGATGACATTCCTTTTGCAAATAATAAAGCAACCGGAGTGAGATGAAAAAAGGAACTTTTGCAAAAGGCAACTTTCTGGATATTACCAATCTTTGCTACATTTTACATTTCGGTAGGAGATTCATCAAAAAGCCGCCTTTGACAAAACAATGTATGCTGGTCGATGAATGGCTGATGCAACATTTATGCAAGGACTTTTGTTTAACTTGAAAGACCACATAGCTTTCTTCATTTAGTAATTTACATTGGCTTCTTCTTGATGTAGGAGGAATGAGGTAATGAAGGGACTAGACATGGATATCATATCTGACTGAGCCAGCAACGTGCCATGGGCCAGATTCTCTGGCCTAGTCTGCTCTGCTTCACTGTTCCTATGTGTAAAAAAAAAAAAAAGAAAATTAAAAAAGGAATAAGCAGCAACCAGTGCTTCTCTCCTATTTAGAGACGCAAAAATGCATGTGTCATGTACCCTTGGATGAAAGGAAAAGTCAATGCTCCCAAACTCTTCTGCTACTCTATTGTTAATTTTTTACTCTGAATGAGTGCTAAGCAGTAGACTAATGATGTAACTGGTGTTATCTACACAAATACATCAAATTTCACTGGTGACTGGAGTGTCAAATGTCCTTCACACAAACCTAACAGAATCCTGACATTTTATACAGAAAATCAAATTCAGCTCAATATAAAAGCTTTTACTTGAAAGTGTAACAAATGGGCAACGGAGACTAACATTATGGCTTGACTGGAAATGACAACCCAGTAGAGAATAAGAGATAATAGACAAGTGAGAAGTCATGATGAACTGATCATTTGCTCCTGCATATACTTCATACATTGCTAGAAACTTGTTCATTTTTGTGCATTATGACAAGTACTTATGCTCTTCTTACTCTTATGAAATTACTAAACACCTTAAAGCTCTGTATGATTTCAGCATTACTATCATCAGGTTTTTGAAGTTATGATACCTATTTAAATGACTAGAGAGGGGTTAGAATTTGCCTGTAGGCGTTAAGGTCTGAAAAAGAGGTCTTCTATATCTTTAGAATGATTTAAATTTTAAATAGGAAGTGGAACTCAAATGATGGAGGCTCACCTAAAATGAAATTAGAATAAAACGGTTGCAGACTTTGAAAAACAGAACTACCAAATTCAACAAAAGTAACTGAGCAGGAATTAATTCACTTAGGTAAAGGAAGAAAACAGTAATTAAAAGAGACAATCAAATTTTCATACAGTTTTGGGGATTTTGTTTTCTTTTTTCCAGTTCTTCTATTGGTCCTTTAATCTTGATGGTAAAAGTTTATATTTCTTCTTTCTAATTCTCTCTGACAATAAGCTGGCAACTTTCCTTGCAAAAATATGTTGGTGGTGGTTTAGGTTGGCTTCACCCTTAGGGACAAAAGTGGCATGGTAAGAATCTTTGTTTCTTGTCATAAAAAATATAGACATGTCTTTTTTAATTTGATTCCATAAGCAACAGTTTCCTTGTGCACAACACACAGTACACAGAATACACTGTGATTACCTTTACATGCAGGAGGTAATCTTTAACGGGTAAATGAGAGGTATGGTACGGCTTTGAATGGTATCTCCCATATCATCTTCCCATAAAGCCCCACTGAATAAGTGCAAAATAAAGAATACCACCTGCCAGCCCATACAGGAAGTCATTAAATTAGTTAAAAAAAATTAGGCATTTTATAAAGAAATCTTACAAAGACTTAGGTTTTCTGAAGAAACAGTAGATTTTTTTCCTATGGAAAATTCCATTCCAAAATTTTAACACTTGCTTTTATCTCAAAACAAGACAAAAATCAAAATGAAAGAATTAAAACCCCATGTCTACAGTAATTAATACTATCCTATCAAAACCAATATTTTCACTTTTTAAAATAGCAAATTTCAGCATATCAGAGTGAAATGATGCATTAAAAGATTTTTCATTAAAAGATTTTTCTAACAGAATTGGTAATTGCAGTAGAAATGATTCTGTGGAAAAGTACGATCTGTATCTGATGTCTGGTTAAGCTATGTTGTATATTATACAGTGCTAGACACTATACAAGAGCAAAAGGCGGGAACAATCTCTGCTTTTCTGAAGAATTTGCATTCTAAAAAGAGAGAACGTAACAGATGATAGGGAGGGAAACAAATGCATCTTTGTTCCTTCTCCTGTCCTTTCTGATCCCTGCCCATACCACTCTCCTCTCTTCGAGTCTGGCATCCCCATCCAGCATTCCTCCCCTGCTTTGAATTCTAAATCCACTCACAAGTCCTCCTTGGAAAATCTCAGTTTAATTTAGACTTTCCACCACTGGGTAACTGATGTGCAGGGAAGTGCTTCCATCTCACTGCAAGGTGCTGCAGCAAAGGCTCTCCCATGTGTATGGGTTCTGGTATTCTGGTATCAGATTAGTTGCACGGACAGACTGCAGAGACAGAAGTCATGCGTTTTGACATCATTGTCTTTTTGTTCTCTGCCTCTTGCCTTCTTGCTCCAGTGCACTACTGGTGACTCTTATACGTTAGTCAGAGCTTGTCCAATCTAGTTACTGGGTATATTTTCCCAGTGGATTACTGAGCCATATGTTTTCATGTGTTTACAATATCTTCCTTCTTTCTGCTGACACCTATTACTCATTTTTATCATCTCCCTCTTCTTGACTGATGCTACTATATTAAGAAGGGGAGGGGAATGTGTAAGCGTGAGTATGTGGGCACGGATGGTTATTCTTTCCATGTGTTATGTGATGACTGGAAAATATTTTACATTTGTCAATTAAAACCCAAAACTCAGTCCTGCTTATTTCATTGATGCAGAATCACTGGGGTGCTAAAGGGATGAGGGGCTTTTGTTTATTGACACCACACTTTTCTGGACTGTTACTTCCTTCAGATTTTATTTTTAAGGTTTAGGTAGTTGCTACTGGTAATATTTTCCAGTGAGCAAAATGAAAAACAATTCAGGTTATTGTATTTAACCTATACAGTGTCTTTAAATGAGAGCTGAGGGTGTTTGACCTGATCTGGGTCAGGCTCTGAGGAAGTAAACAAGCAGTGAACTCTAATATCCAGCTTGCCTGTCTTCCTGATAACCTGACTGCATTCACTCTGTAACTGCATAGCTTTCTGATAATATTCACCTTGTACTCAGGACCAATCTCAAAGGGGAAAAAAAACCTCTCCCACTCTTCTAGGGGAAAATATATTATGCTTTCTTCTGGGTACATACAGAAAATTGTAAAATTTTAGCAATGTCACTTTCGAAAGAAAAATCTATATTTTCTCTAATTGAGGAAACAGTTATTTCATTGGGATGGCCTTCAACCAATTTTTTTTTTAATTTATCAGTAATTAAATAATCTATATCTGATTATGTGCATGTATAAAAAACATAGATGCATGCGTTTTTTTTCCTTTGCCTATCAGGCAGAGTTCTCTATCAACAGTCAGTAAATCACATTGGGCTGCTTTTCTTTTTTCTCCTTCTTTTTTTCTTTTTCTTGATCAAGCAAACAGTGTGTCAGTGCAGGGAAAAATCTTACTGCCTGTTTAAGTTAGAATTATTCCACGTGCCTTTTTTACTGTCTCAGAGAATTGATGGATTTTGGGATCTTGTTCTGTCTTCTCTCCTTTTCTGGTATATTTCTATTTAAAGTCTCACTGCCTGACAAAATGACTGTATTTAGTGGCTCTGGCTCTAGCAGTTTCATCTCCTGTGAGAAAGATGAAGGCTTCATATAAGAAACAAGTAGATAATAGCTACCTCACGTGGGTGCTCTGTAAGGCTTAATTCCTAGGACCTCATACAGAACTCAGAGAATTGAGTGGACCAGTCATTGGATCAAGCCTTTACTTTATCCAAAAATCTCCCAAGATCCCCTAAAGGAAGATGTCAGTAATATTCAAAGCAAAAGACTCTTTCTGGTGTTATCATTTTTATTGAGATTACTGTTAGCATTCATATCTCACTTCTCATTCAAATCGCCCTCCACCGCACCAGCAGAGAGGTAGAAAGAGTAGCGTCCATTTTGCCCAGCTCCCCAGATGTGTTTTGGGACAAGCTGTAGTGATTATAGAGGCAACATCATGTAAGTATTAGCATGTCTTAGATATCACGCTGTTCCCAGTGCTCTGGAGCCTATATATGCCTGGCAGTTCCCCTGTGAAGGAAGTAGGTTGCGTGTTGATGGATACCATGCAAATTGTTCTGTCTGAAGGAGCTCTTTCACAATCAACCTATTTGAGAGGAGAAAAAAATTGATTCCCTCTGCCTGTGTAATGCTGTCACTCAAACCACACCTAAATACCAGAAGGAGACTGAAAGTTTGGGGATTTGTTGTTTTTGGCTAGTGATTACTGTGCAGCATACAGCCAGATCCTGAGCTCAGTGGCATGAGCATAAATCCAAAACTCAAGTGAAATGGCTTAAATATGCCAGGTTTACACCAAATCAGTAAGCAGAATGACCTAACTGCATGTGTGACCATCTAAGAAAAAGAAAAGCACACTAAAATTATTTGTGTAAGTGCATGTGAAATTCTGAGGAATACTGTCTGCTTTGCATACTTTTCATTAGTATTTACAACTATTTAAAGTAAGCTACCGGTGTTGTCAAAGCAAATTAACTTGTTCTTTGAAAATCAATCTTCCTTTTTTTTAGGTGTATACTGTATATCCTCACACATTTTTTGCCACTGATGGTTTGACACGTTTTTATCTCCATGAACAACAAAGCCATGTATAATTCCATGCAATTGTCTTTTAAGATATGAAGGGGAAAAAACCTAATTTACAACACAAATATATTAGGTTTTTATATTAAAAGCATCACATGTATTGATCAAAATGACTTTCTTTACAATATTTGATGCTCAAAAGAGAACTAATTGTATTACATGTTATAAGTGTATATTATCCCATTCAAGCTGTGCCAAACAGGAAAATTGACAAGAAAGCATCTACACTGGAGTTGCATACCTCCAAGTTGTAATCAGATAACAGTGTCTATATACTGAAGCAATATTATCCTAAAGGACCTTTTCAGATAGTGCCTAACAGGAGCTTGGAGTATCTTTATTAATCTTTATGTAGATTAAAAATACCTTCCACATATACCTTGCATTTCCATACCTCTTAGTTTCCAAATATATTTGTGAAGGCTAGACAGTCTTTGCACATAATGAAACCGTTACTCATATAATTCAAAAACCCAAAGCACATCCATATAGACTTATAAACAGTACAGGATGAAAACAAAATTGTCATGTATGCATACACAGCGTATATATTCTATAATAAACTCTTCCTAATCAGTTGTACACTTTATAAAACAATGTAAGAGAAATGACAATGCTGTCATTTGTGTATTCTTCCTCAGTTCTCTAATGGAAAGCTTTTTTTTTTTTTCCTTGCCAACTCATTCCTGACAATGTTAATGATTCACTATAAAGCAGCTTCTGTGCTATGATTTGTGACATTCAGGCTGGTTAGATGGGAGGACTAGGCAGGTTTCTGGGGAGTGTTTTGGATGCAGAAATGCCTTGAAGATAGCACTTTATTATATTTAGGACAAGTATGACATCCCACTTCAAGGAAAAGGCCCCTATACATATTGAGAAGGGATTTCTATGGTTTAAGTGGAGAGGAGAAGGTTAGTTTAAAAGAATGCCTCTGTGTTTTTTGAGACGACATAAAGATAGGAGCTAGAGAAATGGAGGCAGGAGGCAGAAGGATTATGGATAATGGAAGAATTTTGCCTGAGGGTATGTGCCTGCTTTGCCTATTCCTGTATAACTAGAATATTTATAATTCAAATACTTATCTTTAATAATTAAAACCCAAGGAATATTAAAGACAAAAGGTAGAGAATATTATGTACACATATGTAGGCATCATGCATTAAATCCCTACAGTTGCAGAATATAGCAAGAGGTAGATTTAAAGGAGGTTAAAAAAGTGAATATTTTAAAATGTCTTGAAAAAAGAATTTCTAATTCACTCCAGTTCTGCCAGAAGTGATACCCCTTACTTCTTATTTCTACACATAACTAGTCATGGGGAGAGCTACTAAAAATACGCTGCATGGTGGCTTGACATCAGCACATCAACAATTAAAAAGTGGATACAAATATTTCAGGTTTTCACAACCTTAAAAGTTTTGCTCATGATTTATGAAAACATTGGATTTGCCAGGGCGATTGCATTTTGCTTTTACAGGACACTTAGTTATATAGCTTAAGTAAACTGCTAGTTGCGACAGAATGTAATATTCTACCACGTTCAGTAACACCCTCTGATCTGCTTTCCACAGACAGCAAAGACACAAAGAAATACAACCATTGCTGTGGATAGAGAAGAGTGTTTGAAAAGAGAAAGAGACCTCAAATATGCCCCTAGGTATTATAAAGCCGTCAATTACAAGCAGAAAAATAATACAAAGTCTGCAACAAATAATTTATACAGAGAAAACTATGCAAACAAATAATAACAAAAATTAATCCATTAACCTTCAATGATTTGGAAGATGCCATTTCAAATATTATAAATTAGCACAACAAAATAAAAAAGCTATGGTTAAAAATATTTCAGAAACAGGAATCTTGGAAACCAAAGTATGAGTAAATCAAAGATTCAAGTCAAATTATTAACTAAGAGTAAAGTAGTTGGATTTTGAAGTATGTTGCCTTTGTGAATGTGGATTTATGGATGATAGCTTAAACTAATGATTGAAAATCATAGGTGTTAATATTTACACCTATGCTCATTACAGCAAAGAAAAGGTTAATGAAGAATTAAACATCCAAGTCCCCAATTCTCCATCAAAGAGAGTAATCCCTGGCTGAACATTAACGCAACCTGACAATAAAAAGAAACTCTTCTTTTATGTACATATATGTATAAATATTATATATATATATAATGCAAGCTTTAAAATGGATGCTAACACATCTGATTACAAATTTAATATACTTACACTGATACTGAGCTACAACTAATTAATAAGATCAGTGAAATCACTACTCCAAATGGAGGAACCTGTTCATAATCTAAAAATATATCATAAAAAGTAGTGAAATGCTATTGTTGAAATATAAGTGCATACTATATGATCTATTTCACCAGCCCCTGCAGTTTAGATTGACCATGATATTGAATTGTGGCTTTTAATAGATGCTTGAAATAATACAGATCAAATAAAGACCCCCCTCAAGGTCACTTTTTTAAAGTACAGTTATCCAAACAATATCTTTTATGGGTTGTTTGGTTTTGATTTTTTTTTATTTCAAAAAATTATCAAGAGTTTTCTTTTAGGGCATGAACCACAACTTATTCCAGTCAATGAAGGGTTTTCATTGACTGCACTTAGTTTTAGGTTTGGCTCATGGGATAGAGAAACAAGAGAAATATTTTTATATCATTTTAGGACTTACTGTGTAAGTCTTAAGATTGTCTCAAAAAGGCACGTATAGGTAATAAGGTAACACAATGCCACCTGCATTATCTATTCAATGCCAAAGTGGCAAAGGCTTTCTATATGGTTGGGACTTGCTATATAGAATGCAGTATTGGCGAGGTTAATGGTGACTAACCAGTCATGGGGTGGACCCAGGACAGTGGACTTGCTAGCCCAGTATGGATAACCTGAAGGTATCCTGTCTTATCCATCCACCGTGGCATAGGCTCAAGGCAAGCAAAGGATGGGTTGGCTGCTGTCTGTGCCCACATCCTGTCAACACAGGTTGATGATGATGAGTAATAGATGGGAAAGATATGTGATGCTTAATTAATTACATTTGACTGCTGTGCTCTTTTTTTTTAATTTATTTTTGCTGTATGCATTTTAAGTTTCTAGTAATTACAAGCTTTTATGGGGGACGAGGGCTTTTGTGAAGAAGCCTTGTTGAAAGCAATTTTATATTAGTTTATCCAAATGCAGATACTAGCTGTTTATGGAGGTTATGTTAAAGGATTGGTATGTTTGGAGGTTTTCACTTTAAATTTAACTCAGTTTCTTAATTTATGCATATCTGTTCATCTGAAAGGCTGTTATTATAAATGAAAAGAAAAGACTTTTTGTCAGATTAATACAGATCAATGTAATAACTCAGGCAGATCACAAATGAAAAGCTGGTAGACCTCAGTGTATTTTTTCATCCAAACAGGCCAGCTCCTTTTAATTTGTATCTGTCTGTGGAATACTTTCATCAGCCTTTCTGTGTTTCATACCACCTACTTCTTCAGCCCAGAGAGCTACCTCTAGTCCTCCTTCTCTCCTGCTACTTTTGCAATCATGTCACCTTCAACAGAAAGAAGGGTCACTGCTGATCTTCACCCTCATGGATGCTCTGAAGTTCATTTACCAATTCAAGAAAAGAGAATTAAAAGAAAAAAAATTAAGGAAAAAAACCTGAGATTTTGGGTGCTGAGGTAAAAAAACAGGTCACACACTCTTCCCAGTATAGCTCAGTATCTGAACTAGCTTCTGGTTTTTTAATTAGCCAAAATATTAAAGACTTCATAATAGTAGAATCTCCAGAATGAAAAACAGAAGAATCTAAGCCTGCATCAACATGCATGCAAGAAGAATACAAGAGGTGAGGCAGCGTACCAATGAACGGAGCAAACATCTGCCAACCAGCTGATGAGATGGACGTGTTTGGATGCTTGAAAATCATCCTGTCTGCCATTAGAAAAAGGAAGAACTCTGAGGAAGTGCTCAAATAGACAGCGAGCATTTAGTAGTACAAAAGTGACTTTACCAGTGCCACAGAGGATTTCAGTGAAGTGACAGAGCAGAGATAAGCAGTGGACTGCAACGCCTGTAGACTTCAACAGAGACTTCACAGTTTATATTCTGAAGGTTTGTAAACTCCTGGCAAGAAGTTGGTAGCACTGGAGCAAAAATTATTGCTATTCACAAAATTCTATATTCTTTATCTACTAGGTCTGTCATCCTATGAGTATTGAACACCGCAAAAATCACCTTTTGAAATATGCAGTATTTGTCCATTTTCTATGCTCGATGGCCACTTTGCAACATGCATTTAGGGTAGACAAGGACAAGATAACAACTTATTTTAAAAAATAAATAGCATAGCTGCTGCCCACAGCTGAACATGCTCAACTCTTAAACATCTTTTATGATTATAACATGGAAAACATCTTCCTTTTAAAATTAGATTATTACAGATGTAGCAAGTGGCTGCTTATCTGAATTCACTCAACTACAGGCTCTCAGATACCTTCTAAATAATCCAAGTGAGAGGACTGATCCTATGAGGGTGTGAAAAAGCCTGCACTGAGATGGATGCAGTCTCTTCCTGAAGTTCTTCTTCAATATTATCCTGTCTTTTTTTCTGCATGTTACACTGTTGGGTACAGAAAAGGTCACATATATTGCAAGCTCTTTGTCAAGGCATTGAGAAACTGTGGTCAAGAACCCCAGAGCAGAGACACCCCAAAATACGCTGGGAAGTTGCTGAACATTGGATCTGCACCTCAGTTTCATAGTACAGCTGCTGGAAGTGTTAGATCTACACTCAGCAAGGCAGTTTGGTTCAGTAATGGGTCAATGCCACCAGTTGCTTTCCCATAGCCTTGTAGTAGTAGATATTTTTATGCTAAATCGTATTCATATGAATATCACCTCCAGAAATGAACAAGAATCCTGGTATGTTCCAACTGCATGTGTGAAGGTAATCTTTTGTTTGGCAAGGAGAGGGGATTTGCATGTCTGTACTTGAGCAGTGCTCATGAGAAATGAAAGATTAAACAGGAAGCGGGGAGAAAGTTGCATGGCTATCAGACTCTGGAAAACAAGGAAATAAATAGAGAGTAAGCAGGTAGAAGAGTCAGAAGGTGCAAATACAGGTAACAAAGTTTACTAATGAACTATTTATAGGTCAGCCCAGGTAATCCAAGCTGCAAAATTAATGCAATTCACCTGCACTTTCAAGGGAACTAGTCTGCTCAGATCTAGTGCATATTAATGAGGTATGTATAAGGGTAGACAGTAGGAGAGTATGGATACCTACATATGTGTAGACAGACCCTCAGTTCATACACCCAATCTTATGCCAGAAACCACCGATGCCTAGAATGAAAATGAAGGAAATTGGCAGGACATCATGGATTCCAAGATATTTATAAACTTGGAAAGCTTTAACAATGTAAAGCTGTCTTAAGATGCAGCCAACTACTGAGAATGTTGGCAGCCTGGAAGCCAAAAAGCTCTGTATGTTCATCTATAGATATGTTTGAGCATGTTTCAGCATATTTGTGCTGCTCTTGTAATATACTAAAACTCAGAGCATATCCCTCAACCTGTCAAAAGCCAAGTCCATTTTTGCCTTTTGTTATTAGATTTCTGTTTTTCCTTTTCACCATCCTACCCCCAAACTCTTCATTAGTGTCGTGTTGTTTCTATAGAAGTTGAAATGACCTAAAAAAAAAGTGTGTTGACCAACAGAAGTGTGTGTTTTCACAACTCCTGCTTGACACTTTCTTGATAAAGAGAAGAAAACTCCCAGCTCTTAAATTCATGAAAATTCTTTAATGCTGTTATGATAACATTTATCTAGTTTCTAAATATAACATGCTTGAAAACAGCTGAATAATTATTGAGGCCAGTCCAATAGACAGCATATAGACACACACACTCATGGTCTTCCATGTTGTGACAAACCAGCTGAAGTAGCTGGGAAGGCTTTCCATTAGAGTCCAAAGGCATCTTGCCCATGGCAGCACTGTATAGGCTCAAACATGCAACTTTCATTCAAAACAGCATGTGTGTTAAGAATTAAGGCACCAAGAGACAGATTAAAAAAATGAAATTTGTTGCCTAATTGCCAATGCTAGTCTGAGTAATAAACAAAATGTGTCAGATACACTAATTTATAGAGAGCAATTATACATGACTAGTACCGTGTCCAATAGAATGATTCATAACACTGAAATGTTAACATCACTGGCTGTACCCTGTTAGGAAAGAGAGAGAAACTCTCTCTCTCTTCTTAGTGGATAGTGTACACTAAAGACAGCATTATCTGCTCTAAAATTATTGACAAAGTAGAAAAAGAGGGACTTGGAATGCTTATTGATCAACATATTAAATGATAAATCATGAGATGGAGCAGTGGTGCAGGAGTCAGCAGCAGGCTACCAGATGAAATTTAGGAAGAGGATGAACAGCTCTTTAAAAATCTATCTGAGATGGCTAGGTAGAAAAATTGCATTGTGGAGGATGCTAATCAGGAGTCATGTGCAGGAAATTTTACTCAGTGAAATATCCTTGGCAATTCTGAAAAATCACAACTTTCTAATTTGAAAAAGTATTTAAAGAAATTCAAGAAAGTTCTAGAAGATACTTTGTTCTTATGGATAATAAATGATTTACTGATGGTTGTTCAGGTAGCAGTAGGCACAATATAACTTCATTATTAAGTGCAAACAAACTACAGTCCCATCCGGTAGTAAAACAGCCAGTAGCCTTTCAAGAGTGATATATCAGATTGTATTTTTCTTTCTGTCTTGTCTTGTCTCTGTTTGAGTTAGGGGCTCCCAGCTCTTGCTGATTTCAGAACTCAGTAGGAACTAAGAACTGGGAAACACTACCTTTCTCAAGATCTCATGGCTCATCGCTCATGGCACTGGACCAACCCTGCTATGTGACATTCAAAACCCCTCCATTTTTCACTCATGCTGAGAGTGGCTGACCCCTGGTGCAGGAGATACACACATATATACAGTCAAAACCAGCTTTGAACAGATTTGAGAGGAACAGGACATTTAAAAGACAGCTGCAAATAATAACTGGAAATTTTTTAAAATACCTTATGGATTACCAATAAAAGAAAAAGGAAAAAGGAAAAGAAAAAAAGGAAAAGAAAAAGGAAAAGGAAAAGAAAAAGAAAAAGAAAAAGAAAAAGAAAAAGAAAAAGAAAAAGAAAAAGAAAAAGAAAAAGAAAAAGGAAAAGAAAAAGGAAAAGGAAAAGAAAAAGGAAAAGAAAAAGCCAAATGAAAAATAGATATTTAGTCACAGAACAAAGCAAAAACTTTGTTTCAAAATTGAAAATTGTCCCAGTCAGGAGTGAAAATACTTTTAAATAAATAAATAAACAAGAGGGAAAAAATGATACATTGATTATTATTAATAAAAATCAAAACCAGTAGAATCTGAAAAGATCTAAAAACTCTGTCTTGTGATTTTCATTAAAAAATCGTTATTTTTGTAATATATCAGAAAAAACAGTACCTACCAATTACAGATATCTACTATGCAACAAATGCAAAATCATCAGTCTGCAGAACATTCAACAAATATTTATGGTCTGGAAAGATTACACATTTGTATTTTATAGAAAAGACAAAATACTTTCCGTTGGTAACGTGTAAAAAAGATGACAAATAGCAGCTATTAAATATTTTTAGATCTGTAGGACTGGATAAGTTCATGCCAAAAATACTTTGAAACTTCATGAAACGCTGTTGACTTTTAAAAAATCTTGAAAAAAACTTGTATTGTGCCAACACCTTAAAAAAGCATAATCTACATGGGTCTAGCCTACACCACTGATATGAATCCTGAATTAAGTAATGATAATAATGTGATGTAACCAGTGAAGAACTGAAGGTGATAGCATAATGTAGAAGAATGTGGTTGTGTGGAAAACAATCAATCTTCATCTTGTTTTGTGATGGTGTTGCAGGTTTGATTTTTAAATATACCTGCATTTGTTGTAGTCAGAAAAAATTCAATCTGTTAGCTTAGTGAAGATAAAATATAACAGATTACTAGCTTACAGTCTACAAGGAACAGCATGGAGAAGATATTCCTAATAATAGAAAAGATTTTAGCCCAACACAAAAAGCCATAGCATGAACAGTTAGAAGCTGGTGTTATATAAAGTTCTAATAGATACGCATTTTTTAAATCTACATTAATTAAACTGTGGAACTATTTATCAGGAGATGATGAATCTTATTATTTGAAATCTTCAAAACAAAGCTGGGAATCTTTCCCAAATGCACAGTATCTCAAACAGAAATTATGTTCATAAGGCAAAAGTTAGGTGGTGCTTTTGTTGACGGTCATGTCTTATGGCCCTAAAATCTGCAAATTTTTCTGTTAAATCAAAAGGACATTTGCCACTGAATTCAATAGGAATAGTTTCTCTATATGGATAACCTCATATAAGGGCTGAGGATAATAACTTAGGATTATATGAGATTGAGGTAATCACCAAATATTGAGCTGTTTGGATTTTGAAATCTAGCTATTAATTTCAGAAATTAAATTGTCTCCATATTATAGGCTTCATATTATTATTTACAAGATACTAACTTCTCAACAGCAAGACCTATTAGTAGAAGTAAAAATATCTTCTAAAGGCAGAGAAAAAGGCAGCCCTAGTGCACAAGAAATTTAAAACCACTCTGAACAGAACACTAGAAAATATACGACCAAGTATAATACTGTACCAGCATCAGAGAATGGACAATATATCTGTTAAACAAGGGGCCAAGGTGTCTGCATCAATGCAGATCAACTCTGGTATCTGACACCTGTACGACCTTCCTCTGATAGTCATGTGTCACGACCTAGCAGACCAGAACATCTAGTCAATGAAATGAAGTAAAAATATTTAGCTTGATATACATTCTCTAACTGAGTATTTAACAAATTTAACAAAAGTTTGATGAGGCATCCTAACTCCAACAGTTCTGTGACTTCAGAACTCAGTGCCGACACTGGGTCATTGGCTGGGTTATAACACCACTCTTAGACAGTAAAAAATCTTTAACTCAAAGACAGAGAAAAATCTTTTATACCTCTCTTCATCCTATTCAACTGGACACAGAAAACTTTGTATGCATTATTGTAGTGCATGAAGAATTAGAAGACAACTTTAAGTAATATTTTATCATTTCTTTCTTTCAATAATACTTATGGAAGAAGTAGTTTCTCTGTGCCAAATTACAGACCACTGTTTGAATGAAATTTCTCTACCTAGGGATTCTTCCCACCTCTTCATATATTTGCATTTATCTTCCAAATCTATTTTAATGAGCTCTATATAAAAATGAGAGCATATACTTCTCGAGCCTGATGAACGGGTAATTACTGTTTTGATTCCCATGAGAGGTCTTTGAAAACCCATCTTGTCATGGAAGTTAAGGGCATAATGTTTTAATTGTAGGTAGGAGAGTGCTGGGATGGTGCTTAAGCTGAATATTCTATCATATAGCCATTGTCCAAAATATCTTTACAAATATGACCTATCAATTGTGATACAGCTTTCACCTGTATGTTAAAGAGAGGTTAGATTTTTCTGCCAGGGAGTCTCGATTATCCTCTCTCTGCTAAACGAAGAGCAGGTTTTAGTATTTCTCTGCTTCATGAGTTTGGAATAAGATAGAAAATGGAATGCTTTACAGATCAAAATTTAGGTCTACAATTAATTGATTAGCTTCTGGCAATTAACAGGTGTACCTACATAAATAAAGACAGGAGAAAATTACTTATATTTTTAAATATAAGTAATATAAAGTAAATAAAATATATTGTAATAAAATAAATATAAATAAAAGTATTTTAAATAGATAAAATACTTTATCTATTTTTTGTGTTTATGAGCTGCATTGAGGTAAAAATCTCAGTCCTTTACTTCCAGTTGTCATGATGCTGGATATTGGATCAAAAGATGCCAGTTCCAGAAACCTTTCCCCTACACCAGCTATTAGATAGATGATGTAATGGGCGCACCCATGGGTAACGGATGCAGCAAAATCTGCCTGCCCTGCAGCACAGTGTCTCTGGGACCAATGCTACAATAGGAAAATTCTATACAGCAACAGTAGCAGCAGTGGAGTAGAGTCCACATTTTCCACAGGAAATTCATTTTTCACTAAAATTTAAAACAACAACAACAACAAAAAAACCAAAACCAAAACCACAACCACAAAAACAAAAACACAAAAAAACCCAACCAAACAAGCAAGCGAACAAACAAAACACCAACACATTCTCAGGTCATGGTAAGGCAAGAACTGGGAACAGAAACCTGGCCAAAGCAGGGATTTGGGGGCCCAGCTTGGGAGGAAAGAAGCTTCCAGCTGAGCCATGCATGTGACAGACACAACTCCTGGAAGAGGAGCTGGAAGTGGAGCCTCCTACAGCTAACTTTTAACTATCAGTTCAGGAACAAATTGTTTTAACACCTAGATTTTCCAGAGCAGACTGCATCATCCCCTGCATTGTGCAGATTAAATGAAATAAAAATATTGGACAATTCATTACTTCTGCTTAAGAGTCAAAATTTTAAAAGTTATTCCATTTAACTATTTTTTAAAGAATAAAGTGGTTTCTTTTTATTTAAAATTCTATTTCACTTCAAAATGCATCTGTTTTTAATTTTTGAGGTAAATAACTTTTCTATAAAGAAAAAAGAATTAAAAGGAAACAAAATGTTTTTTCCTCAGCTTAAAAAAATTATATTTTGGTTAAACCAAAATAATAGATGTTTAACAATTTGCATTTCAGAAAGAAAAGAAAAGATAATTCAGCTTTGAGTTGAATCCAAAGGTATATTTTTTCAATTTTTTCAGCATCAAACCAAAAGAAGTAATGCTATTTGCCCAGCTCTGTACACACATACAAATGGAGCCTGCAAGAGAGACAGGTGCTCAGCATCTTTGAAAATCAGGCCATTAAAGTAATGATATTACCCTATTGATCTTAAAGAGAAAGGAAATTGTACAATAAATATATTTAGAGATGATACCAAAATAGGAAGGACTGGAAATAACAAACATCAGAGGAGCTTAGAAAGCATTAAAATGAGTAAGATTTAATGTGGATAAATGTAAAATAATACACGTGGAGGCAAATATTATCTGGCATAAAATCAAAGGAACATTCTACAGGAAGAACAGTAATGTGGAAAAGATTTGGGGTGAGAGATAAGAACATATTGGACATGAGGTTTCAATTTAATGACGTTGCACAAGTAGCAGACCTATTCATGAAAACAGAGAGATATGAATTAAGATTTTGATTTGTTTATTGCTAATTGTTGATGTAGTGTTCTCCTTCTCATTGGCCAAATTCTGTGCTATTCAGAGAAGTCCATTTATTTGGAATATCTTTCAATTTATTTTTTTGTTACATTACCTTTCTGTAAATAAATTCATCCGCTATTATGTTCAGTATGCACAGCAAGTGTCTCAGAGACAATCCAGGAAATTATGACAGAAACAATTATTACAAGGTATGATCTATTTTGTGAGAGGCTAAGGATACTTCATGGTTAGAGCTTAAGGAAAAGATATGATAATAGTCTTTAAACATTTAAATGGCAATACTCGAAAAGGAGGGAGAGATTATTAACTGAGGTTGGAAATGGCATGTGAAGGAACAATAACATGAAAAGGGATAGAAATGTATATATAAAAATTAAAAACAAAATGCAAGTCACAAGGACACAGAGATGAAGGGAACATTTACCCTAAAGGTAGTCAACACATCACGTCTACGTGTGCTTCAAAGGAGATTTGATAAAACCTTTAGGCCAATTAGAAAAGACAAGTTCTCCATGTAGGGCATTGGACTATTCTACCTAGATGATCTTTTCCATTTGTTCCAGATTCAAAGTGGTTTGTGCTTTGTTGTGCTTCCTTTTGTTTTCTTAATTTCAGATTCTTTTTAATATTTGCAAGGCTGGCAAGAAGATGTGTATGCATTTGCTTTGTTAATGATTTTCCAACTCCAGCTGATAAGGCTTGATCTGCAAATACAGAAGGGCTGGCAGGCACCGTTTGGTTTATCAGGTTTTACATTTTTGCAGGGATGTTCAGATACATCCTTGACCAAGCACAACAGGTAATTGTCTGAAATCCCGAAGTCCAAAACTGATGGTTTCAGAACCTCGATGTTTTGTTAATAAGTGTCTCAGTCAATGAATCATTCTGCACAAAGGAAATGTTCCAGAGCTTCCTCAGATGCAAGAATGCAGCTCAGAAACGGTTAGCTTCCATTTTGCAGCTTCAAGGCGTTTTCTGCAACAGTACAATTTTTTATTTCCAAATGAATATTGTGTTTCTGAAGAACAGTCTCAGATACAAATTTTTAAAGTAAGAAAAATTCTCCAAGTTTCATCTGCAGCATACCCCTGCTCAATCCAAGCCTTCCCTGCAGGGATTTTAAGATAGAAATCACATGGCTAACATTAAAATCTTGTTAAAGGATTAAGGGCTGCATCCTGAGCCAGGTTAAATTGAATGCAGCTCTATTGACTTCAGCAGTTTTAACCTTTCACAGCAATTGAGGATCTGACCATAAAAACGTCTTGGGCTGGTATATTACAGGAATGGATAGATACGTTCATATTTGAATTTTGGCTCCAAGTTTTCTTGGCCTGTTATAGTTGTCTATTTCTTGATAAACTGAAATTAAAAATGCTATGCAGAGTCAGATACTTGAAAGTGCCTTGCAAGATAGGAAAAGTGAGAAGGCAACCTGCCAATGCAACGTTGTGTTGTCTCATTTTTATGTGTTATGCCACACATATTAATTGTGTGTGCATACACTTTTTTTTTTCCACAAAACTATCGCTCAACTTCATGTATTGGCTGGAATGAGGCTTCTGTTCTACATTTCCTTTTATCTTTTCCACTCAATGTGTGGGTCTCAGCCTAATTTACAATCCTGCCATCTAAACCCTACATAAAATATACAAATTATTCATGTCTTCATGAGCTTTTCCATAGTGACTCATTAATTATTTTTATGGTATCTTATGAGGAAAATATTATAATTCCCTTTCCACAGATGAAACAGGAAAGAAAAGTGGCCAGTTTTGGGCCAGAAAGCGTATCAGTGGCAGGCACAGAACTCCTTGCTCTCAGTCTGCATTTATTTCTTCCCAAAAGGAAAGGGGTAGACCTAGTCACAGCTTACAGTAAATGCACCATCAGTCATGAAGGCTATTCCAAAAAGCATGACCAAAATACTGTAACAGAGGCACTCAACTAATGACAGACACAGTGGTCACCTGTTTAAAAATTATCTTATTGCTGCTTATGAAATTTATAGCATAGCAGCAAATATAAATTTTTCAGGGTCTACAGCTTAACCACTTGATCATACTTTGAGTTTATGAAATCTCCTCTTATTTCATTCACTTTTTTTCTCTCTGCACAACATAACATGGGGCTTCCAGCAACAGGCCTCCTTGCAGCATGGAGAATCTTTGACAAATACCTGTTTTTGTTTGTCAGAACTCTGACAATAATGAAAATGTGTCATTATTGATGAATTGTGTGTTTTAATTACTTTTAAAGTACATCTGGAATTTCTGAGTCTCTGGGCTGTAGTACTGTCTTGCAAGAGGTATGAAGTAATATGTAAGTAACCTTGTTTATATCCTGGAAACTTAGACCCTTCTAGTAAGCAAGTTCCATCCTGTTTCATTAATAATATGCAGTAATAATATACAATATAAGAGGAGAGATTCAGAACAGTTGATTTCACAGTCTATCAGACACACATATCTCAAGTAATTTTTGGCGTATTTGTTCCTGAAAACTGGTTAAGAAATGATGTATCTAAAAGTTTGCTTGTTTTTTTAAAATGTGATTATTTATACAACTAAATTAAAGCACATGGAAATACTATTTGTATATTTTTTTCATTTCAGTATTTTATCTTTGTTATGATAACAAGAAGTTGTATTGTCCCAGCTGTACTGCTTGCTATAGACTGTTTTGTTATTGTGCTTTGTAAGATATTGGCACTTCTCTGTGGCCGAGATTGAAGAGCTTCCCTGCAAGAGTATCCAAAGGATCTGCTCACTCATTTGATCACTCTTGTGTTGAAACCACCAGGACCCTATTTTGTCTTAACCTCCTTTTCAGAGTTTTTTATAAGTGACTAAAAGAGACAGAGATATATTTAAAGATAAGGTTACATCTCTCTTTCACCAGAGAATATGATCTCTCCTATGTTAGGAGTATGCAAGTGCTGAACATCATGAGAAAGGCTGTGTTTACAGTACTTTTGGCTGGAACTAGAAGCGGAAATGTCAGAGGATCCAAGAAGAAGCATGTGCTTGGGAAGTTGTCAGTCCAAAGGTGCAGATTAAAAAGCTTCAGGACTTTTTCTAAAAAGCTTCTGGGTAAGCAGATGAACTTTGAACACTTACTCGAATGCCACGTCTTGCAAGGTTAAAGCTGGCAGACTGGAAACTAGGTTATAAACTTTAGTTACATTGATGTCACCAAGAAAAGAAGATGAATCTGAAGTAAATTGCAGATTTAGCTGTTATATGGCAATGCAGCTTCTCCAGTTGTTGTCTTTCAGTGATGTGTTTCTCTCAGTGTTGGATTTTCAAAATAGATACTCAGGAGTTTTCTAACCAGCTATGCTCTGTCTGGATAGAAATCTTTTAATCTACCACATCACAATTCAGATATATTTTTTTCTATCCTAAAGCCTTTGAAAAAAAGGCCACATAAGACAGAAAAGATATTGTACCCCTCAGGTAGAGTAAACGATGCACAGCAGCCACCTTAGAAGCAGAGACATTAGGCAGATGGATGGACATATATACTCTTACAAACACCTGCTAACATAGCTCTGCTGATCTAAAGGTCAGAAAGCAAAGAGCAATCCAGAACATCAACTTGGTTGGAGATACTCCTCCCTAGAGGACATGTTTTTCAAAACTCTTGAAATCAGGTTGGCAGCTTATGAAAGATGTAATCTTGCTCCCACATGTCTCATGCAAAACCACAGGAAATAGCACTCGTGTTCCTCACACCAGAAGTCAAGACACACATAATCAAGTGCCATATAGTCTCTTACTATAAGTAGTAAGAGACTGTAGTCTATATATATAGTAAGTGTAAGTGTAAGTGTAAGTGTAAGTGTAAGTGTAAGTATTAGTATAGTATAGTATAGTATAGTATTGTATTGTATTGTATTGTATTGTATTGTAAGTGTATATATAGAGTATATTAGTGTATATATATAGTGTATATATAGAGTATAGTATACATATAGTCAGTACTATATAGTACTTACTATAAGTACTATAAGTAGTACTTGACTACTCTGTAGTCAAGAGGTTTTAGTTCTGTTGCTTGTGTTCAAACAATGTGTGTGAGTAAGCATACAGAATATTTTTTTCACCTGTAAGAATTATTTCTTATTGTCACCATCATGGAGGTGTTTTTATGATCCATTCTTCAAATAGCTTCTTTTCTGGACACATTCTCCTTTCTGATGGCTAGTATGCACATTACAACCATTCTGCATAGTTGCTTAATGCCAAAGTGGGGTATGTAGTACCGCTTCACTTCTTATTTCCTACTTAGCCTTTTTCTGGCCACTTTACACTTCACTTACAGCAGTATAAATGCACCAATATGTAAAAGCAGTCTGATCAGAACTAATTCTCCAATGGGCAATTTACATTCTCGCTTCTGCAACTGCTATATTTAGCCGTTGTTAGAGAAAATAACAAAAATTAAATTGCTGAACAAAAATGATTGAAGCCTCATTACAGCAAAAAGCTAGATTATTTGTGTATGGTTGATTTTTTAGAATATGTACCCCTTTCAAAGTCTAAAAATGTACGTCTATTTTAGACATTTGTAAGGCATTTGGCAAACATGGCTTAGAAGATGATAGTGAACTTTAATTTTAACATTTTAAAAGCTTAGTTTAGGTCAGAAATGGAAACCTATTTGCTCAGGCTCTACTGTGAAGGACAGATGTCAGATCACGCAGACAATAGGAATTAATTTCTGGCAATTTCCACTAATGAGAACTTAGACAAGCCAGGATATTGTAAACCATGAATTATATGCCAAAGCCAAATCTTTAGGTCTACTTTAGTTGACTGAAACCATTGCATGACAGTTTTTCTTACTACCTGTCTAGAGAACACCAGTTCTAACAGGCAATATTCATGTTCTGAAATCATTGTTATTTGAGGTGTTGTCATAATCTCCTCAGTTCTGTATCCAAAAATCTAAAACTCTTTCTATCATTCCAAGACTGAAGATAAAAGCTTCTACATATTCAGATCATGATTCTTCTTCTTATTAATCACTTTTTGTACCATCCTTCTCTCTCAGGACTCCATATGAGCAGTCTGGAAATCTGAGGGCTCCTAAAGAGAAAAGGTAGAGAGGAAACTATTGGAAGGGACAAAATGTGAGACATAGCTTCCTCTCACCCATCCATAGCTATTGTGGAAAATGTGAATCTGGCTAGGGAAGCCTGAGAAATTAATATGGATGTAGCAGCATTGCTAAAGAATGTAGTGAGGTGCCAAAAAACCTAGAGCACAGGTGAACACATGATATCTATCCCCACACAGATGGTTTTGGACTCAGGAATCCAGCAGGTCTGAGAGTTGTTTCCACAGAGTAGAGAAAGGGTAAGGCTCACCTGCATTGGAACAATTTAGGAGCCATTTCTATATGGAAATCCTTTGGGAAATATTGTCCTTTTAGCTTCTTTCCTAGGGTTTTTGCTGCTAGAGGGGACAATCAGGCCCAGACACATTACATACATATAATCCACTTAATCTCATTTCAGCAATTATTGGTATCTCTCCTCCTAAACTTGTTCCAAACAGACAAATGTATCTTCTTTTGATTGGTGCATAAAAGGCTGTCTCTTTTCACTGCATTAAAGCTTAACCTTCAAAATCAGATTTTTCTTATAAAATAAAAGGGAAATATATTTGATGGAGGAAATTGCAACTAAATTAAGATCAGCATTAGATAAACAAACCCTTAAAAGGCTGCTAGCTATTGATTTACTTTCTGAACTGATTTCTCTGGCTCAGAAACTCTTCCCCACGCTTGGTGGGGAGTACACAGTTAAACCCTAGGGTTTGTCTACACTAGGGAAATTTCTCCCAAATTGTCAGTCGTTTTAGAAGTGATTTGCCAACATAGATTTAAAGGTAATTGGAATCGTTGTTTAGGCTTCACTGTGTTGGAATCAAGTTCGGATTGTTTGGTGCTTCATCTATCCAAGGACTTAAACTGGCTTTTAAACAATAATTCAAGAGCTCATATTAAGAAGTAATGACACTCCCGGGAGTTCTGAGTGGCACTGAGCCTCTGAGCTCACAGCTTTCTGCATTGCTCCCAGTGTTCCTGGGATTTTTATCATATTTCACTGAAAGAAGAGAGTTTTTTCAAACGTGCTGCTCTTAGGCACCGAACTCATGCAACATTTGATAGGTAGAGAATGCAAGTGTTTTAACATAGTGCAGGTATTTATGAATTTGTGTCCCAATAGATAGCTTCAACCAGTAAGTAATGTTAAAAATGCACAGGCTCTCAGACTTTGTAGGCGATATTGTCAATACTGTTGACAACGGTATGGTTCTGCATTTGGACTTCAGGTAAAGTTCTGTTGAAGTATAACATCTGTTAACATGCAAACTTGAAACTCGAGCCTGTAGCCACATTTCTTTAGGTGAATATTTTTATAATACGTCCCGAGTGATTTTATAACATCAAGGATGGCTACACTCCATGATCAAATGGTTTTTACTTTCAAAAAGTCTTTTATCGTAAAATCATAAAATTTGTGGTATTAACAGCTTCACTATGAAGGAAGAAAAAGAAAAGCTAAAAATCCTTCTGTACCTTCTGTCTAATGAAAAGGACAGTCTTCCAGTTTTGCTTTAACTATCCTGAAAGCACCTATGTAACTACATTTTGGTGGGTACAGATGCAAGGTTTCTATTAAATAACAGCTGTATTTCCTGGAGGGGAGCCCCTTTCAATAGCAAAAAAAGTTTGTAGAGTAAGCATTTAGCTCTGCTTTCTCCAGTAGATGTCACTTGCAGTACATAATAATTCATGTAAAGAAGTCAGAGTATATAGAAATGCATTGCTCTCCTTGAAATATGCAAGCCAAAATAAAAAGCCATTTTAGTGTCCTGTGTATGTAGTAAGTTTGGCATTTGGTTTATTTTAACAGATGGCATTGAAATAACAAAAGGTAAAGCATTTTTGTTTCCAATTGATCAGTGAGGATTATGTCTCTGTCTCCCATAATTTGAAATAACAGAAGGAGACAAATTTACTTGTTGACATATGTGAAGTCTGGGTCACGCATGATCTAATATTGTATTGACAACGAGGATTTGGCAATTACCAGATTTACTCTAAAGAGAAAATGTATTATATAATTATTTTTTATTTCAGAAGCATTAGCATTTTGGATGAAATTTAGCAGGGAAAAATTATAGGACACATATACCGCAAGAGCAGTGCTGTTTTCATGTACCAACATAGGAGAACTTGTGGGTATATTACATATTTAAGGGAAGCTGCTTTGTGTTGTAGTTGATTAGAAATCTAAGCAATGTTTTAGGAAATTCCTATATGATTTCTATTAATTTTTAATCTATTTTTTTAGTGTAATGATACTGTAACAACACTGTCTTCAGTCAAATCACTATGTACTTATGTATGTGCAAAAACACCTCATCTCTGGGCCCTCAGTGCCTCAGGGATTCACTGTGCCTCCATGATCTCAAGGTCACTGCTGATGGCGAACTATCCACAAAGGTTCACGTTTTATGGCTTACATCATTTTCCTTGTCTCCAACTGACATGTCAGACAAGACTCTACATTATAGGATTTAGGTGCTAGTGGTTCACATGCTGGCTGATCACAGTGTTTGACGCCTCCTGTTTGGAGCCATCCCTCCTCTGCTCAGCTTAGCAGCCCTTCCTTTCATCAGGTACAGGACTGTTTGGACTGCTGTATTCATCTCCATTCTACTCTCTGTTGCATACATGAGGTGACTAGGAGGACCAGTTTTGGACTTTGGTCTTCTCCTTTTTCCTTCCTGGATTCTGCTCAAAGACCCACAGAAAAAATTCCAGGTTAGTTTAGAAAGAGGGTGGAAAAAAAAGTAACTATACTGTCTTCTCATCTTATTCCTAGCTCATTCCCCTATCTCCTCCAGGCAACCACACACAAACACAATTCTAAGAGTTTTCAGGAGGAACATCTACGCAAGCAGGCAGGAACCACAGAGGTTCCTGTGGCATGAACCTCGCTACTATACCTTTGTCATGAATAATACAAATGTGGATAAACTCCATCCTGCTCCGGAAAGAGTTTGACAAACCTACCATGAGAAAGCAGTGGAGATCGTCAAAGCTTTGTCCCTCATCCCCAAAGAAACTTGGTGTACACTATAAATGGAAGGAGTAGAAATCTAGAAATACAATAGAAATAGGTTTTTCCACAAAATGCAGCTGAAGGTTCAATGCTGCATGGGAAACTCAAAAACCAGCTACTGCAAATTTGGTCCTAATGAGAGCTACCTGCTGTCCCTTTTTGTCTGACACAAGTGGAAGAAAGGAGGTAGGAAACAGACAGGCAAAGGTGATTATGCAGAAAAAAAAATGCGAGCATGGGATCTTTTTCATCAAAAGAGAGCTTACCCTCTTGCGCCTTGGAAGAGGCATATTCTAGATGACAAGCATGCAGCCAGGTCTTTCTTTAGTTAATTTGGTGATTTGTAACAGAGATGTTGGGCTTAGGTGGTCTGCATTACTTGCTTCAGGTCACATACAACATATTAGGTCTGTAAAAGTTTGTATTCCTAGTCGCAGGCCAGAAGTTGAAGAAGGGCTTACAAGTGATCAATAGAGGCAGTTTTTTGAGAAGATATAGAAAACTCCACAAAGAACAGAGCAAAGAGAAAGACATTTGGGAATGAAGTAGAAATAAAAATCTTGATAAAATTAATCATGTTTCTGGGGACTGTAAAGACCCATGCTTTCTGGCTGCATTAATTTTTGCTCATTTTTTTTTCTATTTGCTTTGAGAATAAGGAATTTGCCAGATAATAAAAATAGACCAACCCTTTGAAACTTTGACCTGACACAGGCTGTTGGTATTCTTTTGCTGAGCTGAAGAATGGTCTGTAACACCACTGACCTATTTTCATAAGTAATGCAATGCTACTCCGAGCTGAGCCCATCCCGGAGAACCGCATTTCTTTTAAGCAGATTTCAGATTCCATTGTGATAGGTGCACTGTCAGTCTAAAAAGCACAGAGGAGTTTGGGTATTTATTTCCTTTGCTTATAGACACACAGTAACAGTTTTGACAATAATTCCTAATGTAAAAGATGGTAATTTCTCATTTAAATGAAAATTATGTGCTTCACTGAAGGTGTAAGAGGTTGTAAACAGGCAAACAACACCTGCAGTATTATGTAATCTAGAGATAGAGATCTGAACAGGAATTACAAAGTTAATGTACTGGGCATACAATGGCACGTTTTCATCAAAGGATCTCGTGTTCTCTTACGAATTCCATATCATGGCACCACAAACCCATGTGCTATGAGCTTCATTTTATAGATATGGAGGGAGGCATACAAATCAGCTCTGTTAAACCTGGCCAGTCACAGTGAGAGAGCCAAAACGAAATCTAAGACTTTTGATTTCGTGCTCTCTGCTATGCCCACAAGATAACTTTCCCTTTTGCTCTTCCTAAAGGAGATTCATTTCTCTCTCCACAGATTCTGAAGGTCGAAGGAAACATCCCTGAAACGGTAATCTGGCCTTTTACATTCCTGAGTGGCTCTTTCTAACTTATCTACTGTTTATTCATGCTGAGGAGTACAGATTCGAAGAATTTACTGCAGAAAGCTCTCTGAATTTAAACATGGCACATACAGGTATCTTTTGGTATTGTGATGGCATGAGAGACACATCAGCTTCTGACAAGCTCATCTAGGGGATTGGGGAGGACACGAGGTTATCCCTTTCCTAAGTTATTCGACATCTGGGCTTCTCCTTCTACAATGTTTTGACACGAGTTAATTGCCAGCTTCATTCATGTGAGTGGATGCTTTTAAAGGCAGCAAGGCAAGAAGTCATACGCAAGAAGTCATACTTAAAGAACCAGAGTACCCTATAGTGTTTCCAAATTGATACCTCTGCTTCGTTTTGCTATCAGCATTGGTAAACATATATATATAACTTCACTTGACCCAGTGAAGCTTCATCTGTCATGCCAGAGAGTCAAGATGTCACGCTGGATGTAAAGGACATTGAAGAAAGGGAATTGGTTAGTATATTAAAGTGAGTGTTAAATAATCAAAACAGAAACCTTTAAGGAAAACAAATACACTGGAATAATTTTAAATTGTCAGATTACTTCTGGCAGCTTTGCCTTTCGGTTCTGTGTTCTCATCAAGCTTTTAAACGATTCAATTTCAAATATCCACAGAAGTCACAAATAAGACAGGAGATCCAATACTTTATTGATGCTTACAGTCAGAAAAATGAAGAAGCTCTGATTTAAATGGTCACACTGGCCATCCTTCAAGCTATCATTCTTCTAAATCCCTGTGCTCCAGCAATTTGCTCCGAGACTTGCAACTCATCTGATTCTCACTTCTGAGAACTAAATTCTCTGAAAAAAGTACATAACCTCCACTGGTTGAGATTTTATGACAGTTCATTGATTAGCAGGTGATCCTTCTACTGAAGTCAAGTGAAGTAAGTAATTATTCTATTTTACTGTATTGCTGTTCAGGTATTGTTGACAACTGAATTTTTTGTCATGCTAAGCAACACAACACAAGAGATTGGATAGTCAATGGAAACTATAACTCTACTTGGGGGGAAAAATATTAAAATTATATCTGGTCACTTTATACATGGCAAGTCTCCAAGTACATGCTGAATTGCAAAAATATAACACATTCAAAAAGAATATTTATGTGTCCCTTCTTCACTACATGCACGGTATTTTTCTCCGATGTCACAAAAACTGTAACCACAATTTACAAGTATATGCACAGTCAAATTGCTATTGATTTAGCAATGCCTTACTTTGATGTCCCTTGCCTTAACCTCATTTATAAAGCTGTTTTGCATTATTTCAAACTGTCAGTGATTTGTGACTCATGAATATTCAAATCTAATTTGCACTTACCTTTTTTGCATGCATGCTTACTCGTAATATGTCTCATTTGCCCTTTGTTTTTTGTTTATTTGCAGATTGTTTAGTGAAGTAAACTTTGTTTTTAAAGTAACAGCGTCTAGTTAAACACAAGTTGTGCAATTCTCACCTTACTGCGGTTTTATATCACTGTAAGTCCATTAACTCCACTAGAGTTTTTTCTGAAGAGAATGAGGTCCATGAACTCTTTCTGACTGTTCCCTCTCTGTCCCCGAGTTCACATCCATGCCATTTAATGTGTTTTGTTGGAATAGCAGTGGTTTTATTTAGCATTTTATTCAGAAAGATATATCAAGACTAAACACTCTCATTCTATTTTTTCAAGCTTTAGGAAAGTTCAGATCTTCAGATCTGAGTAAAAATTAAGAATTCACTCCTTTGAATTATTAGTGTTCGCTGATAACAGTCTATTACAGTAGGAAAAGATACTTCATTTGGTTTATTTTTGTGGCTATGGTAAATCACAGGATCATAGAATGGTTTGGGTAGGAAGAGACCCTGGAGATCACCCAGTTCCAATCCCTCTGCCGTGGACGGGGACACCTTCCACTAGACCAGGCTGCTCAAAGACCCATACAACCTGGCCAGTCCAGTAGAACAACTCCCCAGTTTAAGAATAAGAATATAATGATATATCCTTCCTCAGGAAACAAAATAATCCATCTAGAATAATTGCAGTACAGTGGGTCTGAAGTCTGTTCTTTGCATGCTGGTTAATCTAAAAAAAGTCTCTTGAACTGCTAGGTGCCCAAGGAAAGCAGGGCCGAGATCTTTGTATCATTTTTCCCACTTATGAAGAGTTATATAATGAAAGCAATGCCTCTCTCAAATACTAAGAATCTTGCTAGATGTTTATTTCAGGAACAAACAGTTACCATGAACATATTGGCTGCAGACAGGACCTTCTTGAATGAATGAAGTCTGGAAACAACAGCAAAAAGAAATTTGCTTTTGGATCAAACAATATGATCTTACTTGAGTATCAAAGCACTTGCCAGGGGAAGGGAACTGCAGTTAAACCGAGGAGGGGAAGAAAGGCAACTGATATTTTCCATAAAGTTGGAAAGCTGAAATGAATCTACAGTGACAAAACTGGTTATGTTCCTGGGTTCATTCTGCAACCCTATTTGCAAAGCAGCTCTAGGGGGTTCAGATGGCTCTTGTTTTGATCGTGTTTGTGACCATGTAACTGAACATTAAAGCAAGCAGGATTTTTCTTTGAACAAGTATTAGGTGAATACATTTTCTTTATGGATCAAATCCTGCTCTTATCAAATGGAACGGAGGCAGAATCAGGATTTGGATGAATACCTGTGCAAAATAAAAGCATGCAGACACAGACAGAAATATTTCTCAGACACTTACATTATTCACTTACTCTCCGGCTTAAATAATTTCAACTAATCTACTGAGAATTAGAGCAAGTATGATAGGTGACCAGTGACACGTCAAGAATAATGAAATTAAACGTCCAAATGAACATATTGTGAATGACTCTTGGGCTGGAAACTGTTTGCCTAAGGTATTTTTGGTGAATATTTTGAAGCAAAGAGCACCTTCCCTCTGAGGATTGATTGTACTGCACTGATCTGATCTGGGGTTCCCAACTGGGAATAAGAGATCTGAGCCCAGAAAATACGGCTGCGTTCATCCCAGAGTTCATTTCAAGTTAATAGTTTTATCAGCTCTTCCATAAAAGAGAAAAATATTTCAAATGTTTATTTTTAGCTTTACACATGAATAATAGAAATAAAATTACCCAAGTATTTAATGTGAAGCAATTTTTAAAAAAGTATCTCATATATAGGTTAATAATTCTATATAGCTTAGTAGGGCTGTTTTCAGTAATGCCAAGACCGTGTTTTTAAATGGCATGTCTCAGCTGTTGTGAAGTCCAAGGTAAAGTCATGTGCCCTCAAACACCCAAGAAATAGTATTATCCAGTATGACACATGCCTAGATATGTCTTATTGTGATTGTAACATAGCCTCAAGGTAAGAGTGCAGGACAATCACTTGTGTGTTATTTTTTCAATGCTGTTTATGTTTATCTGCATCAAAGAAAAGCTTTTGCTAGAGCTATTTATGTCATTGATCAATAGAACTATTACTGATGCTTTATAAATTCACATGAAGTAGTAAGAGACAAGTTTTAAATTAAGCACGTACTTAAAAAATGAAATCTATTAGTACATCAACTTGATCATGTTTCATCACTGAAAAGGCTGTTTCATTTTAAAAAACACTTCTGAAAAAGCAGAATGTACCATCATGACACGGGAGATACTCAAAGTGTCAAACAAAAACCATGGCTGTGAATCACCAAAGTATGAATTAAAGAACTGATGTTTTCTTGTGCTGAGGGCTTACTGCAAGGGTGGTGATTGTCCATGTTTACTATGAGGAGGAAAGCTAAGTACTTTGCACAGGGAGACTTGGCATCTTGCAAAATCACGTAGTAGAATCCTATCCTGTGTCCTTCATTCACGTAGAAGTTCTCCTTCAGTCAATGGGACTTTTTGACACAGGTTTGAGCTTGAGGATATTGAAAGCTATCAGCATGGAAAACAGTGTTGACAATCACACTGAGATGATTTTCAATGAACTTTTGGTCACTCTATAGGCAAGGCCTATAGGCTGCCCTTCTGATGAGTGAGGACTAAAACAGGCAACAGTGTCTATTCTTCTGGACCTGCTTTCATTGTGTAGTCATATGCTGTAGGACAATTTCTTTTCTAAAATACTATCATTAAAGCCAGTGGTGATACAGCACAGATGGGTGTCACTCTTTGAGTTTATTGGTTAAGAGTGATGGGAAAAACATGGTGAGTAGCAGTATGTAAACATAGTTAAATGGTTAGATGTACACTTCAGGCATGGGGTTTGTTGTCTGGAATTAAGAGCAGTCTCTGCCCTTTGACACCAATACAGGGAGAATATACCACCTAATTCATTGTGAATACAGATACTCAGATTCCTTTATTCTAACATGGAAAACCTCTGAGAACTTGTTAAGCCTACACATTGTTCCCCTGTGAACATTTTCTCCTGTGAGAACTGGATCTTCCCATTCTCTGCAGTATTACTGTGAATCATCCTGCTAACCCTGCCAAGACTCAAATGGAAGAATAAGATTTTCAAAATTATTAACAACAGAGGGTAAAAGTGAAATGAGATCATGGAGGATTTGCCCTCGTAAAATAGTATGTATTAACGAATGCATGTTTCCTAACTTACCTTATACCTGAGTTTCATTGCCTTGCACTAGTGAGCTAATTAATTTAGGAGGAGAGATGAAAGGAGCTGAAGACGTGACAGCAGGCATGTGTGAGAAAGAAGTCAAGTGTAGGTCTGTAATGGTGGGCAGTGGAAAAGTGTTTTCGACATGCATTTTGTAAATGTTAAAAGAATGTAAAGGCATGCACGCAAAGGAGTGGGAGATGTGGTGTCTTTTCTACTGTTTCATCCATGGTTGTGCCCTGGGTATCTTCTGATAACAGGGAGGGCAAAGTCCTTCCATCCAAGGCAACGTGTCTAATCTTCTCGTGTAGCTTAGATCTCTTACAGTTAGGGGTTAAACTAAAAATCCTGAAACTAAAATGTTTCCTGCTTGGGTAGAATATATATATATATATACACACACACACATATACATACTTCTTTTTAGACCTAAGGGTTCTTAGAGGAAATGTTCTATCCAAGAGCTGTTTCATGAGCTAGGAGTGCTATACTAAACCTCTGGGGCAAATGTTTGCATTGAATTGCTGAAAGACTCTGAGATTGGCAACACCACCCTGCCCTTGGCTAATGAGCCTTCCCCGAGAGAATATCAAGTGCAATTACCTTTCAGGGAATAACAACATACCAAAGAACCATGGATCCTGCAAAGAAAAACGAAACACAGATTCGTAGGTAGAAACCGCTATGAATCAGCGTTAATTATCCAACAGAGGGAACAGGGTTGCAGTAAGTTTCAGTTCCTGACTCACACCATAGATCACAGCAAATGGGAGCTACTTATAGAAAAAACTTTTGCAAAGTTCAGCTTGCCCTAACCCCCCCTCCCCTCCTGCCTACACTCCCGCACGCCAGTTGTGGCTGAGGGCTATGCTTCTGAGACAAGTTTCCCGACCCCCAGTTTGGGGCAAGTGATAAAGAGGGCTGGTGGCAGTGAGGGATTTGTGAACGTCAGCAGGACAGTTAATCTAAGGCCAAGGTTGAGTGAAGGTTTCCCAGTTGCCGAGGACACCAGGTTCCCGCAGAAGCACTCCATGGGGGCGGGCGGCCGGGCAGTCTCCACCTTTGGCTTCGGAGCCGTGAGGGCTTCGTCCCCCCACGGCTGCAGGAAGGGAGGACAGTCCTGGACGATCGAGTTTTGCTGGGCACATTCCTAGGAAGGAGACCGGGCGGGACGAGAAGGGGGGAGCGGGAAAGCCGCATATTTTGGGTTGAGTGATTGGAAAAAAACACGTGGAAGTCATGTCCAGCGCTCGAGAGGTGCAAGGGGCCGCCGGACGCCGCCGTGCCCTCCTGAGCCTCACCCTTTCCGCTGGGGCGCACTCTCCTGCGGAGGCACGG